>NW_019214471.1:0-152193 GCF_002532875.2 Varroa jacobsoni
TAGTTTATGCAGTTATCACAATTAAGTAAAATGGTTTATATATATAATCTAACCATGTAGGCATGTTCTTCGGTTGGCTGAGTACTTTTCCGGGTGGTAGAATTTACTGAAATGGGAAAACAGGGTGTAACAGGGCGTTGAGTTTATGCTAGGGATTAAGTGCGACTCAAAGCAAACATGATAGTAGGCTGATGATTTAAATGGCAGAAGGATTACTGAAATATTCCCTAGGAAAACCGTATACGTAAAGCTGGGTAACTACGATGCATTTGAATAGTGAGTAGAATTACTGCGACGGAGAACCGGCATTACTATGGTACGATCTTAGAAGAATGGCAACCCTAAAAGTGTAAGCTCACAATGGAATGGCAAATTATTCAACCTTTAGTCTAAGTTAAGCTAAATGTAAGTGATATCAAATCAGTTAAATAAAAAAGAAAACGCGGCCGAGCATTAAGCTCAACGTATATACGCGTCCCAATTAGCTTGCCATATCTGTTGTTGTTCCTTGGTATAGAAATTCGTAGTACAGAGGATGCCTGACATTGCATCAATTCTATAGGTATGCAATGTTGTCTCTATATCACAGGCTTACTGTGTATGAATAAGGCGGACGCGCGAAGCAAAATCCACACTCTAATATCCAAGTATTTATAATTATCGTTTCCTCCAGCTGCAACCAAAAAACGTGAGCTGTCGAATGTCATTTACTCAGCTTTCTCCAGTGAAAATGTACTTCGGGACCGCAATTGTCAAGTTAATGAAATATGAACTTTCAGCGAGAAGTATCATAATATTCGTAGCATTAAACTCATGGCAAGTTCAAATTCACAAAGAATGTTTATGCTTCTTTTAAACGCAGCAGAAGACCGAATAGCGACTATTGAAGTTCGTGCGATCATTTAAAGCGCCGTATTACCTAATAACATAAAAAGTTTTGTTTCAAATTTACGATATGCTATTGTACACAAGCATTTAAGACAGTAACATAATTATAATAAAAAGAGAGCTCTAGATCTAACCTAATGCAGCTTTTAAATATGACATAGCTTGAATACCAAAAGCAGAGCTGGGAGATTAGCGGGAGATAATACTTTCATATATATAATGGAGAATGTTTAGCCCAAATTTGTTTAGATCAGTACCTACTTTAAAAAGGTGTAGTACTAGACATTCGCGCAGACGCTACACAATATGCTTGCGTTTTTCCAGTATTATCAAACAAGACAAAAAATAAGTTTTCAATGCAGCAACACGCCCATTGAGCATGAACTTCGGCGACTTATCTGATGTGTTATATATATTTGAACACGGTATTCTAATAATCATTTCTATAATTAAGGTCATTGCTGTTTTAGATTCCTTCGATCTGGAGGACGACAGTTAAATCATCGGGACTCGAGCCACCCATATTTTGCAAACGTTGTCAATTATCTAAATATGAACTGGTGCAGAATTGCATCTGTACAGAACCTGGAACCCATCGAAACTACGTTTAAAGATCACCTGAATTTTTCGCGCCCTGCTAAAATTCACATCTTTAGCACTAAACGAAGATCGCGACTCCTCACACCAAACAACGTTACATTTGCTTGTTATTCATGTTTGTGCGTTGATGAGACCAATTTATTACTTAGTTATCCAAAACAGCGCAGGCAGGATCTAAAAACAGGTCCAGTTGTTCGATGTGAAAACGGTGTCTGCCGCAAACGCTTCATTCCGGCGTACTTTTTAACTGGGAGCCACAGTCTATTTTTGTCTCCTCAACTGTGGCCAGCTGACAGGAGAGATCCACGTAGTTTCCAAGAGGTGGTCTCTTTGCTGCTGATGTATAACGTTTGTTCCTATGTGTGTGTGTGTTTTACTTCACGGGTTCCGTGTGAAGTGGCGGAGTTTTTAATTACTATTTTGCATTTTCTCCCATGGTGAGTTGTTCTTATCCAAAGTTTCTATGTTGAAGTACAAGGGATGCTTGAGTTTAGCGGCATTAAAAGCGTGCACACGACATCAAGTTGACTATCAATGAAAACCGGTCGCTTGAAGATACGAATGCAAGCATTGAGTCGCACAGCCAATGGTAGTGGACCATATGTTTGCCAGTTCATCGATGCGGAAGACCTACCGATACTGTAAAATTCCCATATAAGTACTCATATGGGTTTAAGCTTGTGATCATTTCCGCAATTGCGGCAGTTAGCGATTTGCTTTCATCATGCTCGTGCCTCCTTTAGCCTGCTTAACTTCTGTGTCAATGTATCTGAAAAACGATTCCGGACGTGTACTATAGGAAGTACTGACACCTTTTCCCGCAGCTAAACTGCTCTGCAGATAACTTATTAGCATTAAAATTAGATTAAACAAATAGTAACTTTCATAATACCTTCCTGAAAATTCCTCTATCGAGAACCACTATTTGGCGTAAATTATTAAGTGCCTGAATTGATTAGGCCAATTTTATAAGTAATTGCAATGTTGTGTGAAGTCGTTTACGTTGTAGATACGTGTGTAACTTTGTCCAAATAGCCGGAGTGCACAATATGCCAGGCACAGCAAAAAGGCTGAGTGAGAAATAGTCCTTAAATAATGTAAAGTTCAATAGTTCTTGTTTATGGTATTTGAGATAAAAGATTACGTACTTTTACGAAATTAGATATTTAAATAACTGTAATAAGAAAAGCTTTTTGTAGTAGCTAGTAAACGATTTTTTTTCATAATTCACACGATCATCTTTTTCCAATCTAATCGCAGTTCAATCATAGCATATTGTATCCCCAAAATAACTTTTTCGATAGTTTTTCTACTAACATGATTCGAAAAGAATAAAAGTACCATATTCAAAAACCAAACTCTGTTTAGTGCAAAAGATGCCAATATACTTTGATACATTACCTACCCTTGGCTCAATTAGCGCCAATTTTTTATCAGCCTTATTTGGCCTTTGACCCTCTTTTATCGGAGTGCATGGCACATATATACATATATATAGTGCTGTAAATTGTCAGTCCAAATAGGCCTTTTTTACGTAAAAAGATATTTCGTCATACACAAAAAGTGACTTATACATTTATATTATGAGTCCATTTTCCTTTTTCATTCAGTCACATATTAGGTATTTTGTCATGTGGTAGTTCCCACGTGAGTGTCAATTTAAAAATAGGTCTACGCTTTTCCTTTTTGTATCAGCTTGATAAGTGCGATTTAACTATATGCCTGTAAAATTGCATAGAAGGCAATAACGTCAATCCTGTTTTTTCAAATGAGCCTCTCGACAACAGACAAAACCTGATACTTGCTTCAATATGCTTAGTCAATCCCTCCAGTGATTCCTGGTTGCTTTACGTAGACATATTACTTCTTCTATACACCAGTGTGTGCCCTCTCATTTCTATGTTAACAAATGTTATAGTTCATGCAAAAACCTTCATCAACAATTAAATCATCCTATTCAAAGACTTTGTTTGGATGCGACGTAATTTTCTACGTTATAAAAAAGACTACGTCGGACACACAGCAGTGATAACGTAATTTCATCAGTTATCAAAAAAACATTTCCGTTTACGTCAATTACTAAATATATATACTAGATACATATCGTTTCTGCGCGATTTATATGCTTTTTTGAGAGATCTATTTTCTCAGCGCTCAACCCTTTGTCCTTTTGTTGACGAGGGGGGGAGGGGGGCATAAGTCACTTTTGTAGCAGCGACGTACTTCTTATTAAGTCATGGGTCGAATGTAGTGCTATTCAGCAATGGAAAATTTTTGACCTTCACATAGTATGATGAAATCCAACGTATATTTTATGTGTCAACGACGTTACATTTATTAGTTCAGTAATAAGTATGATATTAATTAAGACTCTGCTATCTTAAATTACAGGTGAAAGGGCATCGGAGAACGACAGCTTTATTTGCTCAAATAATCATGGGCTCAGAGAAAAGAGCATCTTATAAGAAGCGGTTTTTCGGTGGATTTTTAGTTGTATCGGCTATACTAGGCACAATTGTCTGTCCCCCGGTAGATCCAAATAGTAACAAGGTCCCTGCACAAAATACTGGGACTCCGCATAACGTCAATAATGAGACAGACCCCGCTTTTGTAAGTGTGCTTAAATGCTTTGAAAATACTTGATTAATTTAGGATTACACATTCGATGTCTTATTCTTAGCAGGCAGTGGAAGTTTTTTTTTAAACAATAAAGCACATCTATATTACTACATTTCGTTCTTAGTTAAGCTTCAATTTTTTGCAAAAAAAAAAAAGATTATCACTATATGCTAAGAAATGAGTCAATAGTACTTTTATTTAACATTGAAGTTAAATAGAGCCTTCCAGATATTTAAAAAAAAAAATACTTCGATCTTGTGTATCGTGTGTCATGCCTTTAATTCGACTCAAATGTAGAAATTCGTTACATCGTCATGACCTACCATGTAATTCATTTCGAAAGCTGATTACTCCTCGCGAAAATTAAGAATTCTAGAGTAAGTGAAATGTGGAGCTGTTTCGGCTGATTTATGACTTTGTAAATAATGAGTAGTGGAAAAGGTCTTTGCTCTCGTTCCAAGTTCTCGTATTAGTATCTGATAATTAATGGCAACTCCCTTAGTAGACCAGTTTCATTACATCTATCATTTAATCATCTGTGAGCAAAAGTTTTCGCAGTCTCTAATTTTCTTCTATTTGAATATTGATGAACACGTCATCTGCTACTAGTCAATGGAGCTATCTGTTTTTATGGAAACATTTGAAAAATTTGTATCGATAGTTTAACTAAAATTTTCAATTTGTTAACCTATTTTTGAATGTAATATGATTTTATATGGCCACCCTTATTATCAGTTACTGAAGCGTAATTCCACAACTCAAAGCAAACTGCTTAATAATAAGGAACAGTGCTAAATAGCTGTCGCTCGCCTTATCAAGAAGTCCTTTGGTGAATATCAAGAATATTATGCTTCTTAAGACTGTAATAGAAACATCGTAACGGTGCTCTGTTAAACATTTTGGTAAATGCACAACGGAACTTTGATGCAGCGGCTAGAAGGCGATGGAGTCTTGAATGATGGTCGCTTGAAGTAACTTCTTGGCAACGTTCATCGTAAATCTTATTCATCGTATTGGCTTAAAGATTATAATTTCTATTTCTTTATGTTGTAATTGATCAGCTAGACCAGAATTTGACAGTTGAATATTAGTTTGCAGAGAGAAAAATATACTTTTCCTACAATCTTTTTGTTCCAAAACCAAACAGTTATATTAACAAGGACGATACCTCGCAGTCGAGTAAAATCAGATATCATAGTTTTAGGCAAAGCTTTTCAGTACTACTTATCGGAATTGTTTATCTTCCAGAATCTCGAATATGGCCGTTACCTGGCGGAGGTTGTGAAAATTTTGGAAACTGATAAGGAGTTTGCCAAGAAACTTGAAAACGTATCAGAGGCGGACATTAGAGTAAGCTTCTCAGTTGTTTGTAAATCCCACAAAATCTTAGATATACATGCCTTATTGATTTTTAAGAATTTTTCTTTAGGGATTATTATACGAAACTATGTATTACAACCGTTCTTTGATCATATTTCTCGAATTCTATTATATACATCAAAATTTATTCTTGTGATATATTATTGTATCGAACCTGAAGGAATGGTACAATCTCTCTATACTAAGATATCCAATTGATTTTAGCCCGTTTACAACTGTGCTAGTCCTTGCATAACATGATTCCTTATTTCTAGAAATGCTTTGAGTGTTTAAACCGAGTTACTCGATTTCTCTATTTTAGCGCCAAATTTACTCCTAAGAGGTTAAACCGGTTAACTTTTAATGATGACTTGTCAATTTCAAACGGAATCGATGCCGAAATTGACTGTGTTTAAGGCATGATTTATTTTGTCTAGGGTGTTTCCATTTCCGCACAAGCACATACCCTTGCTCATTAGTTACACCAGAAGTCTATTTCCGTATCCATGTCTATAGCTGACAAGAAACTGTTTGGTTTCAGAATGGACAAATTGCAACGCATCTTGATTTAGTTGACCATAAAGTTCGGACAAAATTGGATGAACTTAAAAGGATCGAGGTAGACCGCTTGCGGAAGTTGACTCAAAAAAAGAATGAACTTGAGCATGGTAAGTTAATTTACTCGTCATCAATAAAAAAGGAACTTACACTAACAGAGACTCTGACCTTCTAGGCATGTTTACACAGTAATTACGTTTACTTCATTTGAGCCTTTAACCATAATTGTCTGTGTTCCATGTTCGACTGGTATAGATACCACAACCTCGCATTTGGTTCACCGTAACTTAAAAGTATAGCACTCTATCTTAAAAAGCATATATTTGTAGTATATTAATTTTTATTGGTTTTCGGAGATTGTGGGAGAAGTTTGCGGCGAAAGGACGTTGGGAAAGGACGAGAATTGAGCTTAGAAACGGTAGTCTTTATGAACAGTTTTCCATGAACAGCATATTACGATTCGACTGTTTAATTATATAATTTTAAACATCAAGACTCGTACATGCCAACAGCACCTGACCTGTGATTAAATACCAAAAAAAAAATTAAATATGATGTTTTTCAGTTTTTTTTTTTAATTTTATCCCAGGTTCGTATGCTTTTTGTTAGGACTCTAATCATAAATCAGTAATTTCGGTTCTTTTTATTGCCAGACACTTAGTTTTTTGACTTGTCGTTCCGTGAACTAGGAACATAACTTAAAACTGACTCGATAAGCGTAGTCGGGTAAATCAATGAAAAATAGATCCTTTATAAATAGATCTTTTTCTTCTACCAAACACATCGCTGGTGTTTGAGCTCAAGTGACCTGAGTCAATGCCAACTTCTATAAGTTGGTAAGCACTTTTCTCTGCCAGTTTTATGTTTAGCAATCAGATTGCTTAATCCATTGCTAAACACAATATCAAGCGATATTAGCGTCGCTTAGCCCTTATTCCATTTTTAATTTGTATATTATTTGAGAGTAAGTTCCGTTGGTAAGTGCTAATGGCGAATCAATGAAAATGTTAAAATGATAACTAACATTTCTATGGTGGTCGCTTGGCGTTTGTGCTGCTTGAACGGAAGGCGTATACCGAGACGGCCGACTCTGGAGGTCGGTGCCAAAAAAAGGTAACCTAACAATGAACTTCTTTCTAACTTCGTTGCATTGTCAATAGAAGTCTTTCATCATGTCTTTTATTTAATACGTACCGCAGTTACTTTTTTGACGATGTTCGCTACTCTGTATTCTTTACTTCTCGGTCGAGGTTGTTGCCGCAGCTATTTCTCATATTTTTTTTTATTTGTTTGATCATTCTCTCGCGAATTGGTTTTCGAAACTTTAACCGCAGATACGCTAAAGACTAATTTTATATCATCATCAAATATTATCGATAATTTTACCAGATGACTGGAATGAATGTATAGTATTTCTGTGTTTATTACAATATGCGTTTTGCTGGTTGGTAATTTAAATAGAAAGAAGGGCTGTGTTATCCGTTCTTTTTTTTCGTATAAGTTTACTCACTTCGCTTTGGTTATTTGAGTATTATTTAAAAAAAAATATATATATATATATAACTGCTTGTTAATGCGCGACGTACCGGAGAGTTTCCGGAAATTAAAGTAAGAAATTTGTTGGCAGCTGTCTCTAAGGGTTGAAATCGAACTATTTCATGATAGGCGTTGAACTATTTTTTAGCAATACGAGTTTTAGCCTTATAATTTCCTGTCACATAACGGAAAAACTCTACGAACTCTACGAAAAAAACTAAATTAAATTCTAATATAACCTATAAAAAGAATTAGCTCTCAGATGAAAAAGCAATAAAAAAAGTATATTAAAGTTACATTTTGCTCTAAATTTAATTTTTCTGGATTTAAGCCCGATAGCTTAGACTTAGTTTCAAATGATAAAAGTAATATATTGTATTTTATCAAAATAATCCTTTTAATGAGGCATTAAATCCCTTTTAAACGAACAGTTTCTAAGCACACGGTCTCCGACCGTTTATGTCCGATTCGGTACTAGAATGGAATACTAACAAAATCCACGATGATTTAGCTCTCCTGGGTTGGTGAAAAAGCAATGTAGAATATCCTTTGTGTGATCTTTTTATTTAGTTGTGTGTATTATGCCGAAATTGTATAAACTTGTGTACCTGTTTAATTAGCGATTTTGTCCTTCATTAACGACAATTTCGTTACTAATCGTGATATATTCAAACAGTAATTATATTTTATGCGAAATTTTTTTTTATATTATATTTAGCATTCACCCGCGTATTTTACATGTCGTATTTCCTAGCGAACAGGCATTTGTTGGCATACGTTTATGGACAATGATGGCGTGTGCAGGTACCTCTAAAAGATAATAGTTGGGTCCGTGACTGCGTGATGCCAGTCTAAGCGTACGTCATTGTGCTTTACTTAATAAACATTGAAATAAATTCTTTTGTATTTTAGGTCTTGATCGTGACAAATTAATCAACGACCATCTGGATCACGACAATCAGCACACATTCGAAATTGAAGATCTGAAGAAGCTAATCCTCGCTGTAAGTGTATTTTCCTGGTGGCAAAGAAATCACTTACCAATCTGACAGAAGGAAACGGTGAAGAGAGAGCTCTAAGAAACAGTTTGTTTCAGGCGATGGGTCGAGGCTTACCGAAGTGAATTTTTTAATCAAACGAGCAAAGGAAGGTTGCCAATGTTGTAAATGTTAATCTGATCCATCACCTTATCATAGGTATAATTATAAGTACTAAAATAAGTAAGTGTAATTCGGGCATACAGGTTCCTCATTTTACTGCCAGCACTATTATTTTGAGATAGCAATCAGGTCTGAGGCCGCTTTCTCAGTAGTTAGCACTATACGGCTAGAAAAATGTTTGGACAAATGCATTTTTCGAAATCAACAACATGTTGACTTGAAAACATTTTTATGAAGTAAAACGAACTTTTAGTGACAATGCTCCTTTTATTACCGTCGTTTTTTTGGTGCTTGTTCACTAGCTGTTTTATATAGCTGTTTATAGAGATGCGCAGTTCCTACTATACAGTCAGCAGGAGTTACCGCCAGGATATACCGTGTTGTATGTTAGAAAGATCACTTTTAAAGCAAAAGACTGTTCATTGAATGATAAATGGTGGAACGAATGGCTTAATAACATATTTCAGTGTCAGTTAGTACTTTTTTTTTATATCTACTTTAAATTGGTGTTCTAAGCCACCGACTGCCTAAATACGAGGTTGCAAAATTCTGCTCGATGCCATGGATGCTACGATGGTACCACGGCGAAATTTCTGCTTGATGCCATGGAAATGTTTTTATCCGTTTCATAGTCATAGAATTGGGCATAATAGACGGTACTTTCGCTAAATCCGACCCTATAAATGGAATCGATTAAGAATATACCGTTAGCAATGAACTATGACTGTGAATCTGTTTCGAAGGCAACACGCGACCTTGAAAAACTAGATGAAGCTCGTAAAGCTGAATTTAAACAGTACGAGATGGAAAAGGAATTTGAATTTCAACAGGGTCTTAAGAATATGACCGAAGATCAGAAAAAAATCGAGCAGAAAAAACACGAAGATGAAAAGCATCGGAAACATCCCCAAGCACACCATCCTGGAAGTAAGGTACGTTGCTGCTATCACATACCCCGGCCACTGTATATATACATTTAGAGTTCGGCACCTAAATTGGAGTTTTCTTGCTTAATTGCCCAAGACTGTGTTCAAACAAAGACAGATATTTTAACAAAATGTTTCATATGCGCTAGAAGTATTTCTGCTTAGTAAGTATAAGCACTATTTTAGCTTCAATTTAGTGCTTACGCCGTGTGTTGTCTTCCTTCAAACAATTCAGCTATCGATGGTCGAAAAACATCGATGCGAACTAACTTCTTTAATAAAGCATTTGTTTTTCTAAAAGAGATATGATGGCACTGGACACGATACTCAGAAGCTGAAGTTCGCCCAAAAATTTGCTTCTAACGACAATAGGCACGTCCTTTGGATCGTAAACCTGGTAGTGACTATTTTTGCATTCAGTGTAAAAAAGTATTTTCAGAGAAAAATCTTCCTACTACTTTTTTCTTGACGGGACTGAGCGCCAAATTACACCCGTCAAATCTAAACATTATTGTTCTTCGTGAACAATCCACAACATCGTACGTCCCCTTACATCTGGTTCCACTGATGCCTCTATCGAAACAAAAGGATCATCAGAAATGCACGTTCTAGCGGCAGCAATCAACTTCCGTAATATCTTTTTTTTGTTTGACGTGGATTTTTCATTGTGCTATATTGGAAATTTTTTCAACTTCTTCTGCAATCGCATATTTATTTACGCAGAACACTATCAGTTTGGAAAGGCCTAAAGAATTCATAATCTCGGTGGGAGTGGTAGACTGAATAATAGCTGATCTTAGCTCAAATTATGAAAACAACATTCTGTTTTTTATCAGGATGAGTTTGCTATTGTGAAGCAGAAAGGGCTGGCTTTCGCCGGGTACCTGAGGGACGGTATCAGATGAACGCATGTCCATTATAATAAACAACACGTTAAGATTTGTCCTAATTTAGGTGCTACACTCTATATATACATATGCACATCGAAGCCATTTTGGCTTTACTTTTGAATTAAAGCTCTCACATTTTGTTGCGTATGTGTTCGTTTTACTGTCACTAACCCAGTGTCCACTACGTTCTGATTTCTACTGATTAAATACAGGCTCAACTAGAGCAAGTGTGGGAGGAAGAGGATCACATGGAAAAGCAAGATTTTGATCCGAAGACGTTCTTCGCAATGCACGACCTTAATGGCGATGGTGTGCTTGACGAGCAGGAAGTCGAAGCGATCCTTCAGCTCGAAGCCAAGAAGATGTACATGTCTGACCCTCAAAATCCTGGCGATCCCAGGGTAAGTATTGGCATTCGCAACATGTTCACGGAAAAAACAAACATTTTTCTTCTTACTATGAAGTCTGTGTCGCACAATTGGTTGTGTCAGTTAAACTTTAAAGCTTTAGATCGGGATTTTTGTGCAACGCCTTTGCATTAAAAGTTCAATATGTTTGCATCGAATCGACTTATCACAGAATACATCGGCGATGTTGACTTCGCGTTACTAAGCTCATGTTCACCTATTGGAATTTTTCTATTATGATCGATCTCGTCATTTAATTTTGGTCCTCCAATTTCGCTTCTTTGCCGGCAAAAATCACTACTTGTCTATTTTCCGTTTCTAGGAAGTAATTGTGGAATCAGCGCTTTAAATGGGTTGCACTGCTACCCTAATATTATATTGGGCTTGGTAAAAAGGTTTAAGAACATCAAAAATGCTTTATCCTTTAATTTGGTTATAAACCTAACCCAAAAGTAGACAAGCAATTGGGATACAATATGTTCTCCCTAATACTTTTATGTTCGCATTATAATTTATTTACTATTTTAGAGAAGCTAACAAATGTTTTGTTAATGCCCCCGTATAAGGCAAAACATTCCAGATTCGATTTAGCTTTTTTCACTTCTGACACCTGTCACCTAAGTTTCTAAAAGCCGATTCTCATATGTATTGAGTGGTTTCTAATTTTATCCAAAAAAGATTACCCAGGACATCGTTTTGTCAGAGAAAAGTAAATTACATTTTTAGGATATTTCACTATATTTTATTTCCGTTAAGAGTATTTAATTAAACACATAAATATGTAGGTGTCCTGAAACATTTGGGATCAGTTTGAAGGACATAAATTAATATGAAAAACAAATAAAAACCAGAAAAAAATCCTATCCGTGAGCGATACCTAGGCACTTCGTTATCTCGACGCTTTGCTTGTCGGGCGGAACACTAAGATCGGGAGCTGTCCGGGGTTGGGATTCGTTCATGTATTTCTACATCTGAAAATTAGTTTTCTCATATGTAAACTTTACATTCTCGAGTTCCGCGTTATGAAGAACCCTGCTGATAAAGAAAATTGTTTCTGCTGTTTTTTGTGAACTTGGATCGCCGTGATAATAAAATAGGTTGTCTATTTTCGAGGACTTTATAGGTAATTATTAACATATATGGTATGAAACTGCATATTCTGTAAGTCGATATCATTGACTGTAGTTGCCTTAGTATAGGCGGTGTTACGATTATATTATTGTTCTTGTGGTTTCTGTTGTGTTTTGCTTTTGTCCTTTCTTTTTTTTTGAATTTTCAGAGGCAAACGGTAAGTTATAATCCCTTGCGTTACATTCATTTTGCACGGACTACAACTGTTGTTGCACGTTTAACCTGTGCTTATAATTTTGTTATTATTTTTTTTTCAGTCATTTCCCAACCTTTTCTCCCGTTGTCCACGCTTCAGCTGGTCAATACGTTAACTGTTGCTTAATAGAGTGACACTAAACAATGACACATAATATGGTTATAATTAACTTTCCCACGTCTTTCGAAATCAACTGTTTCCTTTTTTTGAAAGACCTTTTCGTTTTCGGTGTCAATCTCTGGATAAAAATTCCATGAAAGAAGATCAGTATGCGATGTATTCAATATCTTTTGTTACTCACCCGAAAGAAATTACGCTACATTCTAATTACGGAAATTAAAAGGAGAAATTCCGAAGTATCTAATTGAATAGATGATAACTGTTTTTATTCGTGAAGGACAACACTCTTGATAATAGCCAGTGTTGAATATGGTTATCATTCAGTGTGAAAACTGGTTGGAAAGTATGTAATTCTGCCAAGCTGTTTTAGAACATGAGTATAAGTAAGACCCCCAATTTATTTTTGTGAAATGTCCTTTATTTATTTTTCCCTCGAGCTTGCTTGGCCGCTTTTGATCTGTTTGTTATAGTCTTTGCCTTGTACCTATCGCACGGTGTTGTGTGCCGTTTGCCCATGTGCCATTTTGCAGGAAATGGAGGAAGAGGTAAACAGAATGCGTGAACACGTCTTCAAAGAAGTCGACAAAGACAAAGATGGTCTGATTTCGAGGCAGGAATTTCTCGACATGACACGAACGCAGGAATTTGAACAGGACAACGGCTGGAAAGGATTAGATGAGCAGCAAATTTACACACAGGAAGAGCTACAAAGATTTATGCAAATGCGGGAACAGCAGATGCAAATGGCGATGGTCAGTTTACAAGAACCAGTAATACTCTATTGTGCATGCTCATGTCACATTTCTTCCGTAGCCATTCTAATTACGCTATAATTTCTTCAAAAAGAGTAACATAATTATGTTTCGTTGCATATTATTTTCCTAAACAGCGCACTTTAAATCTGTGGACCTGAACACGGAGGGCTATGGATCATATTGCGGGGCCCGAGAGCACGATAAATCAAAGATATTAAAACGTAAAATGAACTTTAGAAAAAAATCTGAACGTAAAAATGTTTAGAATACACTTCGCAAGCCATTGGGTTCTGATTATAACTGTAACATGATTTTGTCAATAAGTATCACTTGAACATTTGTTTAATATATTTTTAGGCTCAGGGCTACGGCTATCATCCAGGAGATCCTCCGAATGTTCAGTATCACCCAGGATATGGGGCTCCTCAGGGCCCTCCGCATGGATACCAACAGGTAAGGAATATTTCACTTCCCTGTTCTCAGATTCGCTGTCTGGAGCGAACTAGAACAACGGCCATATTGTTTTGGTGATGGGCCTCAATAAACATCCCACTACTGATTCTGTAATGCTTGCTGGGCTTTGATAAAGAGGTTTATTAATTTGACTGGAGCCATTGCAGGCAATACCCCAAATGGGCTACCCACAAGGCCAACGGGTGGCTTACATGCCCCAAGGTGTTGCACAAGTTAATCCAACTATGGGACAACAGGTTTATCAACAACACGGCGATTACGGCCAGCCACCGCAAGCGCTACCGTCTATGGGACATCAGGGTATCAATCCGCAAATGCCCGTTGCAGCTCCGGTGGGGCACCAGATGAACCCCAACTCGTACCAACAACTTCCGCAGCATCCGCCGCAGGGACTCCCTCCTCCGAAAGTGACGGTTGGCAACGCGCTAGCTGCTGCACCCCAGCCTAACCAGGTACAAAACAATATCAACGAGCAGCTTCTTCCTACTCAGCACCAGTCCCAGCAGTATAACCAGGGAGGAGCTCAGCACTATAATGCTCCTTCGCAGCAATTCAATACCGCAAGCTCATCTCGACAGCATCAACAACAGCAGCAGCAGCAGCAGCAGCAAGGACAGTTAAACCAAGTGAGGCAACAACAACAACAGCAACTAAATCAACAAGCGTCGTCACAACAGCAAGCATTCCAGCAACCTCATATTCAAGCAAATGCAAATATACAACAACAGCAACAGCAGCAGGCCCAGTTTAAACCGGTGAATCCCCCAGTTCTTCCAAATCAAGTCAGTGCTCGGTCATAAGCACGATTTTAGCGTGCAGCAGAGAATCATATCGTTGTTGTAGCACTGGGTTCTGAAACATCTCTGTTTTAGTTCTTTAATATATGTTATATACATTTAATAGATCTTGTTTTAGTTTGTAATGATGAATCATTATGGATATAGTAATGTTGTATGCTGCCATTAAGTTACAAAGTCAACGCGATTAACAGATAAAACATCTTGATCCGAACAAGTGGCTAATTATTACTGAGAGAGTGAAACAAAAGGAAAGAAAGGAGGTCGTGCAAAAAAAGCAACTCGATTGATTAGCGACGCACAATCGATCATTTGGCACCACTGACAGGGCCATTTTGGTTGGGTTAAAGTGGCAATGACCACTTAGTGGCCCTATCGTTTTACGGATTTCGCCCAACTGTATCAGGCTGCTATATCTGCAGGGGCTATGGATGGATGTTGGGCTTTATCGCTGATGGAGAATGGGAGAGATATAGAGGTAGATAATTGGCTTAACGTCCAGTCAGACCAGTTTCTAGCTGGATTAGATTTATTGGGCTCACTTAAAAAACCCGAATGTTATTTTCTAATTAAGGTTGCTATTTGTTTTTCTGTTATGAACGTAGTGTTATTCGCGGTGTAGTGTACGCGGATACGAACAAAATATTTTACTCATTTTTGTAAAAATCACATTCGGAAGACTTTTCCGTATATATTAACTTGAGCAACTGCGTTAAAAGCTATACGAAAGGGCACATTTTGACCGGGAACTGTCCAATATAATATGTATATATATATATATATATATATATATATATATACAAAGAACTGAAGTAACTAGATGGTTTATCTGAGGTACGCCATATATTCGTCTACAAGTATGCGTTGTATTGAGATAACTCTTTCCTCTGAGAGTGTTATTTTTATAGACTTTTATTTATAACGGATATGTTAACTTGTCGAATCCGCTGCTTTTTCATCTTTATAAATGAGCATTTATTAGGCACTTAGTAGAGCTAGAAAAATGGATCAATGTGCAACAGCTACAAGAACAAACTGGGACTGATTTAAATAGAGGTATTTTACAAGGTATTGTATCAATGTAATAACTAGGATTAGCTGAAAGCCGTAGCGACAACCTTTATCAGGTTATTACCGTCACAGTCGTTGAAGTAGCGGTATATCGACCTTCCACGTCTAGCCACACTACATCACCAACAGGTAAGAATCATCACCTAGGCGCAAGCATGAGTGCTCATCAGCATCATTGTTGAGCCGACGGGACTCCGAAGCTGTTGCGGTTATTATTGTTGTTGTTGTTGTTGTTGTAATTGTTGCTAGAAAAGCAAAAAACGGAATAAGTAGAGTGCGGGCCAAAGCTTGAAAGTTCAATTAAACGGTTTTAAGGCCTTAAGGGTTTTTGAAAGGATCTGATATACCGAGAAACTAGAAGCATACGAGATTAGTTTCGTCGGATAGATATCGAAAGTAGAGTTAAAAAACCATTATCCCTACGGTGAATATAGTGTTACCTTTAGTGACAAAGATTGTTCTTTTTTCGAGCGTGTCTTGTCTAGGCGTTGGACTAGATACCGATAACGTAGCATTTATCGATACGCAAACGAAGACTGCACAGAAATGCATACATGATTATGATGTTAATGGTAGCAATGAATTACTATTGATGACGGTTCGTGTGTTGTAATTTTAAATTTTATTGAACATTCATAAAAGTATTAATAATAACACAAAAGCCATATAAAGATGTTTTTTTCTATCAAGTCCATATATATACCTGTACGGGATGCACCGTGGTCAGGAGTGGAAAGTTTTTGCGCTGGTCATTGGGCCAGATACCATGTCTTAAGGAATAACGCTCGATCATGAGCGAGCATAATTGTAAACAAACAATGGGACAATAATAAGAAAACGGAATGTATGGATATGGTAAATTTAGATATGATAAAGAAAAAAACAAAGATGCCTAAGATCTACATAGTTATGAGTAAAATTAGTTGAGAGGCATCTCGGACGAAAAGGTCAGACAGTACTTTTTTAATAATATTGAAGTTATAGGTAACGATATGAAGTTACAAATAAAAATGTATAATCGCATTAGTTTACCACGGAACGAACTGTGGATGAAAAACATTAGCAATCAGGAAGTGTAATTTACATATGAAGACGCAGACGTTGATATCCATAATAGGCTCTCATAGGAAGCCAGCCAGTATTTGAAATTCCATTACCAGGTATCTAGATGTTGTTGGCGAGCATGAATAATTTTCACAGTTCTGAGTGCTGCTGGATTCGATGGTAGGGATATCAACGTGCGAAAACAAATCCGATTATAGAAAGTAGAAAAACAAAACAATGCCCGAAAAGAGTATTTACACCTCCTCCGTAGATGCTGCACAGAAAATAATCGAACGTGATAGTAGCGCTCATTTACCAATCGGCACAACACTGACTTTCTCTAAGAGCTGATCACGAGCTCGTAGCTATTCTATGTTACGTGTGGAGTCAGTTACTGATTACGATAAATAAAAGGTTGTAAATATTGCACAATACATTTATGTCTCGTTACTTATTTTTTTTATGTGGTGTTATGTGCAGGCATAGCTTCATCAGTTAAGTAGCTCAATCAGTCACGAAGTACGTGGTCGGACCCAGCCCACACAAATAGCTCGTACCGATGAAAGGAGATTTTTGTTAGAGGCAACGTGGCTCTGTAGTCGATATATTGTTTCTTTTTTATATTTAGCGTAACAAATAAAAAAAAAACTGTAGAAATAACAGGTTTTTTAATCGAATTGGTATAAACATATTCGCTAATAATTTTTAATCTATCAATAGACACACAAACATTTCCTCTACACGACTCCACGAGAGCGTACGATAAAGAAAAATATGAAATTTCGCATTTCCCGTGTAACATTTATGGAAGTTTTAGGGGTTTACCTTCGACTTCCAATAATTGAACTTCCTCCAAATCCGTCAACAAAACTTATGATATTTATACTTTATAGTCCATTAAAGCTGTTTACTACAATAGCTTCGTGCAAAGGTTTTTTTCGACAGAAATATGTGACGAATACCTTGTAGCGACCCGACGCACAAACATATCTATCTAACTAATAGGATTTCCTAATAATCACACTCCTTTTTATCCTTATTATCATCGTATATATCGATACAGTAATGGAAGGCGTTTTTTACAATAATAGAGAAAATAATAGCTTAGTAGAGTACCCATTTATTTCACAAAGCTCATTTTTTTTTCTTGGCCCAAGGCAAAGAAATCAATTCCGTATATACTGTTCTACGATTCTCCAAAAAGGTGGTAGATTGGGCTATATTGTAGGCCACAAACTGTTCTCATCTAAACAGGGGCACTTATATTGGCCCAAGCGGATGACTAAATGCAACAACATGTCGTAAATAGCCTCATATTTGCTACGTACTACACACCCATAACATACATATATATACGCTCTCAATCCTCTCGTGATCATGACGAATGCCGTTTCATATTGCATTGGTTTTAAACTAAGATGGCGGATGGACAGATTAGCTTGATTGGCCGGCGGCGTTCCTACTTGCTGGAATATCGCGGCTGCAGCCAAGAACTGTGAATACGCGTGGGAATACGCGAGCTGTTACTTTGTACGTCTGGCAGTTACCATTAGACCTTTCATTGAAATGATAATTTTTATTGTTTCGAGGTCAACACAGACCTTTAAACGGCCGCGAATTTGAAGCTGCTCTCAATGTATTTTCGCACCTCCAGCTTGGCATTGATCACGTACTACCCAACCTTACTGTGATTTCCTAGTTCATTTTCATCCTTAGAAAAATCTTGCTTAAGACAATTGTTTCAGTGTCATCGTTCACAGTTGTTAGCTGCTTTGCGAGGCGACTAAGGCTTCCAAGAAGATCATCTGCAGTATAAAATTTGCCCACAGACATTTTGGCTTTCATTGACTTGGCCCCTTTGTTTGACATACGGAGGGTACTAAGATGGAAAATCCAAAGCATCGGACTGGCTGAGTCGATAAAGGGGCTCGTAAACATTCTTTGTAATTTGTGACGAAATTCGGTAAGCTACAAACAGTACATTAACATGAGCATGTTATATTGCAACAATGGGCGGTGACCGCTCCCACCAGGTTGCAACTTTGGGCAACTATTCTAAAATGGAAGAGTTTTTAACAACGCTTGACTATAGGATAGTAGCTTTTAGATAGAAATTGAGTGACGTCACGACGATACTATATAATTAGAAACAAAAACGACAGCGGCGGTAATGGTACGTAGTGGCTTGTCCCACTTCGAGCATTGCGGGTGTTGCTCAGTGTCGAAACAGGTGTGATATACGAGGTCTAACAATATTCGACTCCGTAGTATATGGGGTCTGGTTTATATATTCCTTTTGATGTAAGCGAATTACAAAACACCAGTCAATTATTGGTTCTGTTCACGTTGAACATTTTACCACAGACCTGTTGTGCCATATACGTTAAAGACGGGCAGACTAATACCCCTTTTGCGAAAGTCACGCTGTTGCTCGAAATGTCTGATGTATTTCACTATGAATATACCAAACGATATACATGGGGTGAGTTCGACCCTGACCATCGCATAACTTGGCCATTATAAATACCGACCTAAAACCCTGAGCAGATCAATTCCTAGTAGAAGCTGCTCTAAGGTAAAGCTATAGAAGGAGAAATAGGATATTCTTATGCTTAATTCTTATCCGGACAAACAGGAAAAGAATCATGCGAGAGCTTCGTTTTCTTGTGAAACTTAACGGTTAAATGTTAACGAAGTATTAAATCCAGCCTGCCTATAATTCAAGTGGCATGGGTTGCAAGCTTTGTAAATTCTATCGCGAAAAATAGCGTCTTGGTAACTTGGCGTGTCAGCGTAATAAGATGATATATCCAAATTGTACCATATTGGAAACAGTATTGTGGGACAACATCGCCCGAAATAGCCAAAGCTGACTGTTTTCGTTGTTTACTGCAAAAACAACAGAAAGATAGCTGCGCTCTGTATTTTCCACGACTAAAAAGCAAAGATAGCTTGTCAGATGGCCATGCTCCTTGGACCTGCACCAAGATGATACCCATACGAATTTGAAAATTGCCTCAGGCATTGCTAACTAATGCGGGATCAATTTTGCTGTGGATTGACCAGCTTTAAAATTTACACTTCTCTGTAACGTGCAGGATATTTCAGCCTTAATAAAATGTGCAGTCTAGTATCGCTTGTTGTGATGCTTTGTTTTTGATTAGTCAGTAGACGAACTGATGGAAATAAAGTGTCTTGGCAAATTGCCATTCACGTTTCGTTGGGCGCGAAAATTCAACCTGTGGACGGGCTATAGCAAATACTGTGTGGCTCTGTGCGACACGAAGACCAGCTCTGCAGCAACGAAATATGGACGTGCTGACATCTGGACGCAGCGAATCTATGGGACCAAAGGAAAATGATCATGTCATGACGGACAGACAGATCGGGTTCTTTCAACTTGCGCAGCCCGTTCACCTTTGTTACTGTAGGATTATTAGACAACTAACTATATTGTGAAATATAGAATATAATATTTAGATATTATCGCTCATAGCTAGCTATGTATTTCATTCCAGAGAAACTACGTCGTTATTTATTTTTAGTGCTGGTGCAAAATTATTGTTTCGTACGGTTTAAAGATCGGTGAAAGTTTTGTTCCATTATTTATGCTTCTTTTTTTTTTTTTTTTTTTTATCAAAGTCCTACTAAAAATAATGTAGTAAGACAAAATAATAGTCTTAAAGTTGTTTGGCCTGACGATAATAAGAATAATATATGTAATATGTATAAAAAATGGTGATGGTGACGCTAATGCTTTATACGTCAAGCGTCCTTTCAAATAATAATATTTGGATTAGAGTACAACACATTGGAAAGAACACAGCTTTTCGGTTTTTTCCACGAATCATGTAACAATCTATCTATAGTATAGCGAGAGTGTTCGAATTTTAAGCGCATTCGTATGCTCATCAGCATATTATTAAGGAGAAATGCTTCATAAAGTAGCATTTTTAATGTCTAGATTAAAAACGAGTCATCTCATGGGTGGCAGCCATGAACGCCTTTGTTTTGTATTGCTTGGAAAATAATTTGACATCAAGTTGCATGTAAGTGAGTCAATGTTTAGATTGCGAAATCTGCTAATGAGTGAATACGCCAAAGTCTAAACATATACAGTCGAAGTCCTCTTTGTTCCTCACAGAGATGAGCACTAATAAACTTCTCTAAACTATTGACCCTCAGTAGTTCTGAGCTCTTCAACTTAGCCACTTTATTGAATACAGGTATTATGACCGATAAGTTAAAAACAATCAGGCGTTTCGAAAAAAAAAAAACAGAAAATAGTGGTTTACATAAGGTACCGCTCAATTTTAGAAAGCTATGGGGTTACGCTGCCTTTGATTATTGCAATTTTGTATTTTAGAGTTTTTTTTTTCTGTTGGATTGATATGTAATCAGCGTTATTGTTGAGGAAGTTTGCAGAAATGAAAGGAATCACAAACAAGTATTTTCTTTATGTAGGTCTAAATGAATTAGAAGTCCTAGCTTTAAGTGATCCAGTTAGTTTTGAGCCTTTAGACCTACTACCAGTGCATGGGTAAAAATCTTTTACGCCTTTGAAATACACCGGCGGCTCTCTCTTCACAAAGGTTTTAGATGTTTCTCTGATTTTTGCAATCTTCTCTTTACGTCTGAATTACGATCTCAATCGATGAGTTCGCCTAAACCTTTCATACACGAATAGATTCACATGTAGCTTAGAAAATTCTTCAAATGGATATCTCTGGACAAATGGACAAGCCAGACTCTAGTAAATCTGCCTTCTAAAAGTTTCATCTGATAATCGTGTTATGATTTGATAGTATAAGAGGAGGCTGAGATGAATGAGTCTGTTACAGTCTAATCTGTTGTCATGATGTTTCGCTATTTACGTAGTGTTTAATTTGACTAGGAGCTCATTACTTGAACAATGATTACCCAATTTAATTGATTCAAGCTTTAGATACTTGCAAAAGCTAAATAATTAATTACAAAGTCACTGAAAAAAAAACTCATCAACAGCATTGCCAGTCTTCCTAAGTAAGTATAGATAACTTATACAACAATAACATATATATAGCTATAGTCACATATGCGTACTATACAATATCCATATGTTCTATGTAAATAAAGGTGTTTTTTAATTCAGTCCAGTTGTTGGAATCTTATCTGTTACAATAATCATTGATTACAGTGGAACGTCGTATATACGGTAAAAGTGAGCTTGGCCCACGTTAGCTTTACCTCCCCACCGTAAAACAGTAAAATACACAATCACAGAAAATCCTTAAAAATCGTTGCTGCAGTTGTTGTATATGTAATTTTTGCAATAGGATATAATATTCTAACTAGACTGCAAACATATTTTAATCAGAAATAAATATTTTTTTTTATATAAACGTTATAAATCAAGTGCAAAGATTGTACAAAGGTATGGCAGCTAATGCAGGAGAAGCAAGATACGAAAAGTGAGAAAGGGAAAGCTAGGTAGGCTGAAAGCTAAAAAGTGAGATACGACCCTCTTCTAAACCTGTGAGGTCCCCCAATGGTGGGCTTTACACCTAAAAAAGCTGGCGATTTCGACGGGCTTAGCCGTCTATATAGGGCACCCTTATTAAACTAGGCACTATCATTATTCATTGAGAGTACTGCGCTAGAATGCATTAAATTATATGGCACTCTGTTGAAATTTAGCATAATGTCAAGTTATAAACTCGCTGATTAATATAGGAGTGACCGAGATTGATTTTTTTTTACTCTGATTGTTCATGTGGACTACGACGAACTAGAATGAATCGAATGGCATGGTGGGCCTTGATGCGATTACTATGTACAAAGTAATACCACTGAGACCTGCAATATGTAAGCGGTCGTTGTCAGCCCACGTGTCCTGTACACGTAACCTAATGCGACAGACAGCCAAGGCTACTGATTTGATTGATGATGAAGAGAGGAAAGAATTTAGGATAGGCCAAGAGCCGCCTGGTCCGTTGCGGGTAGTTGCGCGTTCGGTGAGGGTCTGCGAGCTCTCATCGGAGAGTACCGTACAGCAAACTGGTGCATGTATCGACGTTCATTTCGTTGATTACTGCACTACCTATGGTACGACTATTTCATTGCCGTTACTAATCCTGTTATCTTAATTGTTGCAATTCTACGATTCTAACGAGTGGCTCAGTATCAGTTGGTTTTCTTGTACCGTTTGCGCTCTGGTCGGAAGTGCAACGTGCTCTGATAAAGGTCATTGCTTGGTCCACCAATGAGAATAAATACTTTCGAATCGAGTTATTTTTTGGCTAGATCCAGCTGTCTGGAGAAAATGTTTCAACTTCAGACAAAATGGAAAGACAAATTGTTTTGTCTGTTCACGAAGTCTTGCCCAAAGGAACGTTCAATAGGCGCTTAGACGCAACTGAAGTAGAGCTTTTAAACTCTTTGTAGACAAACGAAGGCAGCACCTCGACCTCAACCTCGAAATATGCCATGGGAATTATTAGATGAGTGCTCTTCTCGAAGAGTCAAGATTTCAATGCATTTAGCCATAATGATATGGCCGCTTGAGAACAAACGTTTTCACTATATGAGACACGCGTATGTCAATGCTGCTTCCAAACATAGACATATCATTGCGAGTTCCTATATATGCCTTTAATATTTAGCGCTATACATGCCAGAGAAGTAAGTTGTAGTCTTTGAATTATTATTTTTAATATATTATTTTTGTAATATTTCACCGAAATATACTAATATTATGTAGAGGATAAGCGTCGATTGAAGCGTAGCTGTTACTCGCTACTGAGAACTTCGTTAGGCTCCCAGGTGTCTTAACGCTTCTAAAAAAATAGACTTTGGAATAGGCTTTCCTAGCCAGGTATATTCATGTATATACACTAGAGCTCCTACTTAATGCTGCATGCTGTTTTTCCTTGTAATATATTTTCTGAAAGGGCCTGTTACGTTTATTATTAAGCCGGATGATGACACCATCTTTCATCATGGGCAAGATCAATGCTCCACCTATTCGAACGAAAAGGCATCGATGTACCAGGACCTAGGCAGTTCATGGATCCTTAAGCAGTAGTCACCCTGCTGTGATCCAGTGCACTCATAGCCCAAACTCGTTACAGACGGGTTCCCCATTTTTCGATGGATTTGATTAAGTAGAGCTGATGTCTCTAAAAACTAATAAATTAGGCCCACTAATAATAGACTGGCTTCTATTCCTTGCGCTAATGCTCTGCCATATATACCTGACAAGATATCCTTTTTGCAAAGACATCTATAGTAAACACAAGCATAGTCTTATATCGTCGCGTAGTTTTTGTTGTAATATTGATATTAATTTTTTTTTAATTGATTATTATTTCACAATTAGTAGAAGATTGTTTCAACTAAAAGATCGCTGAATTTATTGGTAGTATCTTGCGGCTTTGTTATGAATTTCGTTTATTTAACTGTAATAATACAGTATCTGTTCTGTAAGTACTCACGTACTTCAATTGAATTCTATGTTTGGCATTTGTTTTTTCATTTGAAGATAAAAGAAACCCACTCAATCGGTCGGTCGGTGTGATATATAATATATTATAAGGAATAACAAACATTTGTTTTACATAGATAGTGACTATAAATGTGCATGAATGAGAGACTGGCCTTCGACGAACTAATGCGTTTCAGGTTATGCTGAAACTGAAGCAGAAGTACCACACGATTTTACTAAACCAGCCGCTCTTCTTCAGAATCAGCTTAACATATGCTCAGTCCCTTAACTTTTCTCGCGCACAGCAATGCGTTCCGTCAGGCTACTAACTTATCGTTTGTAAGTTGTGGATAATTTACAAATTTCATTACTTTATGTACCCAAAAAAAAAGCGTTGATAGTGTTATGATCATGTACGATGTACTTCTCTGTTGATCCGTTATTAACTGATTTATTTACATCGTTGTTTCTTCTTTGGCTAGATGGTCGAATTTGTTCATATTATACGGGTTATACGATGCCAAACAACAGCCACATTTTGGAACCAAATATAGTTTATTTTCTTTGAATCCGTTTTGGTCAGGTGGTTTGTTTCGTTACATATATAACCGGACTTTCCGCTATGTTATAGATTATTTTCTTAGTCCTTTTGCTGAATTCCTAGTTTGAAGTCACGTCAATGACGAGTCGGGATCTGTTTTAGGCTAATGCAGCCCCGTTCCAGTAGCAACAACATCGTCGCTATATGGCATCGCACAATAGACGCACGAAGAATCTTGTGCCGTATTCCAAATTCGACAGTTGAGACAATACCTGCATGGAGAAAAACAGGGGAATCAGACGTCATATGAACGTTGCAGATACCTAACTCGGACATAATTTTTTCAGTATCAATTACCAAAATAAAGTATAGTCGTTCTAAAAGCCACCGTACTTTGCGTGCGTTATCTAGGCTCGTGTCTTAACCGTTCTCATTACTGGCCCTCTAGTAGTTCTCAAGACACAGATGGCGACTAAGATTTTAACTGTGGCATACGGGGAATAAACGCATCCTATGCATATGACGTACTGTATTCCTCCCAAACCGCGAAGCAATACGAGCACAAAGGGGAAACGTTGGCGCCATGTCTCTGTTACTGATTATTAGTATACACAGAATGGCGCAGGTGTCATAAATGGCCTAGTCAACTCGAAGTTGGTACGAACCATTGATTCAACACGCACTGTCATCGTCTGGCTCCGTATATAAACACAGCCTGACTGCATTGCTGTTTCTGTAGATTTAACAACTGCTAGTTACACTGTCAGACATAACACGCCAACATTGAACACCAAAGGAGGGAGAATACGTTTGAAGCTGCTCGACGAAAATCGCTCCTCAGATCGTCTATAAAAATGAATTGAGCTGGCGTACCATTTGCGGGCATCCGTTGTAAGCGAGAGCTCCTCTTTGTGTGGGGGCAAAGGTGGTGGAAGATTGTCGATGTCGATATCCAGGTCGGGACAGGGTAGCGCGCCATCTTCCACTTGCGAATAGTACACAGCTTCGGGTTCATTTCTCAGACTGATACACACCGATGCTGCCGCGTGAAGATGCGGCGGGGGTGGGGGAGGCTTCTTTCCTACTTTATTAACAATGCCTGGAAGGTAATGCGAAGATGTGCTTTGGATACATGCACGCCTAGCAAGTCTTCCAACAATGCCCCTGAACAGATCAACCTGATCCAGTCTGACGTGGTCATATACGTGTCGAAAAAAGCTACTTCATAAAGGTGAACAGCATACGGCGAGTCCAAATTTTGAGGCAGCTGGATACGACGGCTAGGTTACCTGATGGTTAATACGTAGCCTAGTAATGACAGTCGTAGTCGGCCAGCTTGCCTAGGTTTCGCCTATCATTTTTTTTGTTCTACAAATGATGTTACGGCTTGGTCAGCAGTTATTGCTTTTTAATGATAGAATTACTAAATATAATGGATAATCCACTGGAAAAAGGTATCAATTTTACTTTACGGGCACTGTTATGCTAAAGAATTGAGTTCGACTCCAAATGTATAAATAACTGGAAGTAGATTGTCTATATTAGCATTGTACCCCAATTACAATGCTTTCAGAGGAAGCACGGTAGATGCTGATAGAATATACTTAATTCATAATAATCATTGACGATAGTGAAGATGCGATATTTGCGAAGATTTATGTTGCAACTATAAATATGGGAGTGTTCTACACTATATGTAAGGCGTATACTTATTGGCCGCATATGGAAGTTCATCTTCGACGAACAGGTAAATTAACGTCTGTCTAACCAATCATTAGGGCCTAACTCCCCCTGAACGTCTGAAACACTATTTAATACCTACTGACAAAACAAATAACAAAAAAATAGAACGTACCGTAAATTGGTTCGTCTGTTACTGCTGCGGTCTGTTGGGTCGATCGTGGTGGTTCCGGATATTCAAGAATAGCATAACTAACGTACTCGTCGTATTCGTGTTCGTCATCTTCTACCACTTCAGCATATACATGTTGCGGATCCTGGACTTTTTTGTGAGCCGGAACCGGCGGCGGGTCGCAACCTTCCGCGTCATCATACAGGTGTCGTTCTTCTAAAGCAGTTCCCAGCTTGTTTTTGTTGCTTTCGGCCAAAATTCGTCTCCTACTGATAATTTTACCCTGCGGTGGTCGATCGCGACGTTCTTTTCTCGACGGAACAGCTGGGGGAGGTCGCTCGTGATCCCCACGAGGTGCCCGAGGCTGCCGGCAGGCCACGCAGCGGGTGTTTTCAGTCGTATTTATAGCGCGACAGTGGGAGCAGTGCCATTGAAGTATAGAACTAGTAGTACCCATCATAGATTGGCACGTTGAAAGCACTGTTTACTCCGGATGTTCAAATTTGGAGGTGTGCCTACCGGAGCCTTTATGCAGTTAACAGGACATTGTGCGTAGCACAACTGTTGGTCCTGATAGTTAACCGGAACGAGTTGCAAAAGGAGTCCGGCGTGAACGGCAGCTCAAATATCAATATAAACAGTTAAATAGGTTACTGGAAATCTGTGACGGTCACACCTTCAATAGTTCGAAAATTGTTTTTACGAATGACCACTAATTGCGGAAAGATACCCCGCATATCCAGTAACGGAACTTACTACCCATCTTATAAAACCTGGCGTTTACTAAACCTGAACATGAGTATCCTTCTAGAAGTCAGCAAACGAATTCGAATACTTCTTGTTTTGCAACAGGAAGAAGAACAGGTTTTCATCCAAATACAATGTACTCACCGGATTCGTGGAAGGTAAACATCCTCAGGATAGAGGATAGGCTAAGTGGTTGTGCTTGGCATGGTTATACTTGTTTAATAACCCGGCTGATTATGGATAGAAACACATGTGCAATGTGATCAGCTGTTAATGCTGCTCATTGAATTCGCAAGACCTCCGTCCGAGGCCGGGGCGCGGATCGTCGAACTCCGAGGGCCCCGCCATGTTGGTCTGAAGTCTACAGCGGGAGACGAAAGGGCGGAGACCGCGCTGCGAACTTTTGAACACTCGGAGCATAACAGAAGCCTTACGGTAACAGAAATCTGCTAACCCTGAATACTTCCACATTAAAAGAAGATAGCAGTTATAATAATATTGTCGGATTTTTTCAATTGGAACATACGGCCTCAGTCAATCAATAGATTTGCATGTAGAGTTCAATACAACGTTCACTTTATAGGTTTTTTTCTCGCTGCATAGCTTGCGCATCGATCGGATTATTTGTAGAATGAGCGTCATGTGTATCTCCTTGAATACCGTAAGCCTAATGAACCTACCATTGCACATTAATAACCATGGATGTGTTTCCCTGATCCCCAGATCAATCTGTATGTTCGCCGTATATATAAATGTATGGTTTACGCTAAGCCACCTCACAAAGGGTGGCCTAGAGTTGAGATCAGTGTATTTCGTTGTTGTAGTCATGGATAATCTAGACGCTACTAGTGACGAGTCATTTTACATCATTCTTTCGGTACTCATTAAGTTTGGGAAGCTGTCTCTCGATCGGTTTATCCTACTATAGCAGATATCATAATCGGTGATATATATCAAATTTATTTACTTAGTGGAAGTATTATGTACGCTGTCCGACGAGGGCTTTGGACAACGGCGAAGAGCCTCGTTCTTAGCTCGATGAGGGCTCTATACAGTTTTATTTTATGAATGATCATTTTTCATGAAACCGTTCGCTAGAATTACTGACGAGTTTGTTTTCTTGAAAATACGGCTGATCTTGCTATTTCTATGTATTTCTCTAGGATGTCGTTGGGCTTTGTCATATTGTGAAACTCACTTTAGCCCTAGTTAAATCTCGTTAGCAAAGCAAGCTTATTTGTTTTGAACTTATTATTATATCTATTATTAGACATAATTTTTTTACCATTTTTCAATGTTGTTAGTTAATAATAACTATTGACTCAAGCGAGTAAGCTTCAGCCGATAACTATATATGTATCTAATACTTTGACTAGATTAGTTTCAATTGTATGATCCTTGCCAATTGGTTGATGCCTTAGTGATACTAATAGCATTTGGATCCGTGTTGAAGTTTTCCTTCTGAGCTTGAGCGTCGCATAAAGGATAGGTGATAATACTATTATTAAATATTATTCGCTTCCCTTAGAGAGAGAGAGAGAGAGAGAGTTTTCTGACGTTTACAAAGGTCTCGAACCGTATCAGAGTTTGCTATATATGTTTATTATTGAAATTTTGTGGATATCGATGTTTATAAGATCATCTTGTGTTTTTCAAAGTCTGCTCCTCTGGGAAGAAATCGAAAGCTTCGAACGTGAGACACTTCATAGAGCTAGCTTACTAGTTGATATCTAAGCTTTAGATGGTACGATTGGAGGTAAACGTACAGTTCACTGTTTCTTGATTAACGGTAAATAATCCTCCAGATATCAGTAACTACACTAGATGCAGATGGACATATTGTGAGATTTTATGATCAGTCAAGGACCTGCCGTTAGGAACCTGACGGCATCTGATTTTATTAGTAGCCTTAGCGGAATCCTTGCAAACTATTGCAGATCTTTATGAGTTTTCTCCAGGTTTACGTATGCTTTATTGCGTTCAATACGTCGCGATCATTTGGACTTTCACGCTTGCCACAGATCTCAAATGTCTATTATAGTTCAAAAGAATTTCTCATCTACTGAAAAGGTCGGATCGAAAGTGACGGTAAAACAGTCTTCCTGGGTATGATCATTTTTGGATACTCTGTATTTGCCTACTAAAAAACTAGTCAGCGCTAAGTTATATAATGGAAATATAAAAACCATCGCAAAAAACAGGTACAAAAATTGGACGAACGATATCAAGGAGGAGAGGATAATGGGTAACTAACTCTTAGTATATGCACTTGCGGGTACTCGTTTCGTAGTAAATATCACACCGTAACGTGTCATCATCGCTTAGTGAGTAAGCCATCATGGCGGTCCTGACATTCTAAAGATTAGCCCTGGAAGTTAAATTGTAGTTGCAGGGATTTATCTGAACGCCGATACTAGCAATCACCCTTCTTTTGAGCTTTCCATTCGTGCTATTTCACATTTCTTTTGCTCAGAAAAAAAATAATAGGAAACGATTTGTTTGGCAAACTTGAGAAAAGAGATCTTTAAAATCTTGAACCTTTTAAAAATCGACCACTTTTGAACTTCAAGAATTTTCCAAAAGTTTCGAAGAAAGACTTGCGAATGTTTCATGAACTTCTAAACACTCGTATAGATTGTGCTACTTATCAAACAATCAAAATTCATATATCTCAAGATAAGTGTGGATAGATAAAGCGGCCAAATATATCAATAAATATTGTTATCGTGTTCATTTGCTCTCTGGAATCTGCCTCGAACCAGCGCGGGCAGATGAAGGACCGTTAGTTTGTCTTTATTCGTAGAATTTCGAGTGGACTTTGGATTCTCTTCCCATAGAAAACAATCGAGGTTAGTGCAGGATCTGGAAAACAACAGGACGTAAAGTATTACTAGCAGATGTCCTGCGAATATCACTTTCAGCGCTATGTTACAACGTTTCTAATATATACTAAACGAAAAAGATCATGTGCGTAATCATCCCGTTTGTAGACGGACGGAGGAAATCGTCTTTTGGACTTTGTTTTGAGCCGGTTCCAACAAATCAGTGTTGCTTTCTACATTTCACAGAATGTCCTTTCAGGTTTGTTCCAAGGTAGGACGTCGCCTTCTTCTCCCCTTAGTCTGTATCCTGTGGCGTAAACTTACGGCGTTTGTCTACCAGCGCGACTTTGAACTGGTTCACAGCAGGACACAGGTGACAAGGAAAGCGAGACAACGATGTCTGGTATTATTAGCGTTGCTTTACCACTTTCCGTTTATGGTATTATGTGGTTGGGTCTGATTCAGTGTGCTTTTATCCATTTTGTTTAGTGCTGTACGATTATCTCTGTCTGAAAAAGACAGACTTTCCTCCGTTGCTTGCTTTACTCCAACTGCTATGACCATATCATTGTTTAGATGCTAATGCTACTCAAGTCACGTAGCAGTGTCACCCCCGTATATCACTCAGGCTGTAGCGCTTCAACCGAGGATGCTGTTGTGCGTTTCGTTTGTTTTGCGGTGCTAACGTTGCCAAAAACTACAACAGAAACGTGCGGAGAGGTCGTATACATATAGGTGCGCTTGCAAGCGTGCTCTTGCTGGAACCGTTAGCATGAACTTGATGTACCCTTTTTTTTTTCTATCATATAGCACCTATGTTATTACTATGTTACTATCGGATCAGTATAACTATATAGCTTCCGCGGCGAGACTTACTCAATGCGAAGCCTTGAATGCACCATCGAGAGACTTCGATCTACAAAATATGCACGTTTTCGAAGTGGCATTATGCCTCGATCCTGACATCGGAAACTCAGATCGAATTTCCTTGTCACTGTTCGATGACATGGGCGTAGGCAACTGGGAACGAAAACAAAGGAACTATCCAAGGTGACTCGAAAATTATCGAACCATCTTGGAAAAATAACCATATAGAAAATGGTATATACTATATATAATCTGAAAAAAAGCTCCAAAATTAACACATCCTATGAAAAGATTCAAAGGACATTTATTTTATTTATAACGCTGCTGCAGTGAGGTAGCCAAGCTGTTATACCCATAATTGTCTAATAATATAGATAACTAGGAAAGTCGCAGGAACTCGACGAGAATTTTTGGAAAAATAGTATATAATAATAATAACGGTAAAAAGAGTGAGCTGTGAACGAGAACGTTGCAGGCAGACCGAATGATCACACCCAGAAGACTGATGTATGAGGGGCCTCGAATGAACCGACTGGTAGGCTATGAGGCAAGGGCCGAGAAGCATAGTCTATGGAGTTAGTAGAGTAAAACGTGAGCGGAAAGGGGAAATAGAGGAGAATTTAATGAAGAAGGAGCATGGTTAATTCGAAAGGTTAGGTTTGAAATAAAAAGATGTATTAAATGAGAGAGAATTTTCCATACGATAAAAGAAATTGAAATGAAGGTTCGAATTTGAAAAGTTTTACGTTGCGTTAATTAAGCTATGCCAGCTATGTACTGAATACAGCCGTAGGGCAGTCGTAAGTGTCCGCGTCATTACAAACTACTGGCGTGCATATAATCGACCGGGTACTCGGGAGCTTCCGAAGAGTCTTATACATCAACGTTGGTGAGAGTCAAAATCGATTTAGAGAAGCATAAGGGGCTCAAGATTGGAAGAGCTGCACGGAAGTATTAGTCAGGTGATTTATCGTATAAATCAAAGCTCCTGTTTAACACGACAGAAAAAGCAATGAAGAAAATTCTGTCGGAAAAACTTTGTTTAACAGAAACAGACACTATCAAACGCTTAGTATCGAGGAGAAATCTATGAAAGAGGCTACAAAAAGGGTGCTTAGTTTGGCATATAGGCAATATTCAAAACTCTTCAGACGGCGAACTTCTTTCTTTTAATGATGCTAGGTGTCGAGAATACAGTCAATACATCAATGCAATAGAAAATCCCGCTCTGCTTACTCTAAACACTATCGTCATATCCATACAAGAGATCACTATGGGCGAAGAGGCGACAGAGGCGGATTACTGCTCGGGTCCTACAGAGGTTGGTTTTTGGACCGGTTGTGGAATATGGGTTATGATGAAGTTCGAAGCTGCCCGGTTAACCGGACGAAATCAAGACGGTGGCGTATGCTGACGGTGTGGCTGATTGTGAGGACGCGTAATGAGGACCTTCCTTTTTTCCGTAGGAAAAAAGGGATGATATTTGGTTGTAGACACAGAACTCATTAGCGCTATGAGTGCCCCAACAAAAGTTTGCCGGGCAGGCTCCAAACTCGCAAAAGAATCGAGGTGAGAATTGGAATAATTAGAAACACACCAAAAGAGTGGTAGCTACAGCAACAGAATCTGTGGCTCTTTATGGGCGGACAGAGCTCTGGCGCCAAATACACACCTCGCTATCGGCACACAAAGCGATTACTCTACGTGAGGATATAGTCTTGAAAACGATTTCAACGAAAACAGCACTAATAATTGTAAGAATCTACCAGCAGATGAGCAGAGAAAACACTAGATGACGACTGACTTCTTGCCTCGACACAAGGATCTATTTTAAACAAATAAAGCTCGTACTGGGTTACTTAAATTCCTGACCACAGAGGACACATGCGGACTAAGTGGCTCCCAGATTTGGCGGAATGGCATGATAGATCCTTAAAAAAGGCGTCGCACTACCTTGCCCAGGTTTTTTTGCGCAATTTCAGACATACGTAGTGGGGATTATGAAAACCTTGGTTAACACCTATGATCTATGCGGCTCAGGGGATACGGACAATGTAAATATATATACATATATAGTTAGATATTCACATTCGAGCACTATACTGACTTGAGGAACCGATGAAAAAGAGTTTAGTGGTGGAGTCTTAGTTGTTTAGAAGCACTGGCCCGACACTGGTTTAGAAGCCTTAGCGAAGGATACTGTAATTGCTCTAAACAGACTTATATCATTTCTTTAGAGGCCTGTCTACGTTCGCCGGAGACTGGACTTGTCAAATAATTGTTAAATAGACAACGTGCATGGAATACAACCGGAGGGCTCGCCTCGTAGGGCGGGCCCACCGTGAAGGCTTAGCTGACTTTGCTATGTCAACCACCAATTCATACTTACGGGCAGTGATTGATCGCTTTTCCACAGCAGTCCTTATAGTATCATTGTTTTGCGAATCACAATCGCCAATGATTTAACGGACTTTGAAGTAGTACAGATGCCTTGCGAAGTTACAGCTTATAATAAGGCCCTTTGAATTCCACCTGGAAACTGTGTATCGTAAAACTTATACCTTACAATTATCTAGCACATCGCAAACTGTTCCGTCAAGCTGAGCGCCAGCCATATGCACCCCCCGGCGAATTTTGACTTTGCACCTCATCGACTTTGTAGACTACTTTGCCGCTCTGTTTAGATCGTAATGTTCGATACCAGGAGACTTATTTAAGTGTTCTGGAAGTAGATGAGCAATGAGGAAAAAGCATCATCGAGGCTGACTTTTTGATGCTCTCCAGGCTCCTTTTTGATGCGTCCAGGCTCCTCTAGGCCTTTACTCCAATGAGGTAGCGGTTCCGGATTAGATAAAAAAAAAAATGAGTAGCTAGAGAATACCGTCATTGCTGCATCCTGCTAAATGGCGCTCTTTAATAAGCACCTATAAAAAGTGGTCTAGGCTACTGCCAGCCAGACCTTCGCGATGGCAGTGAGCCGTCTGATGGGACGCTTCTAAGGCATAGAGTAAAGCATAGAGCCAGTAGTCCCCGGTGCCAATAAAAGTCAGAAGGGCCCGGGCTTACCGACCTTGTAGCGAGATATTGCAAGTATGTTAACCACTAGTGGCCGTGGTAATGACATCACTAAATAGATTTCTGGAAATTGCTGGTATCATCTCAGACGAACAGCGCAAGCTTCGACGTAATTGATCAACCATAACGGCTCTTAGGACTCTGTTGGCTGATATTAAAAATGTACTGGCGAAGGAAGCGCGGCGACTACTTGTCGTAATCGTTAACTTCAAGACGGCCTCCGACTTGATTTCAGGGAATGTCCTTTTAAGGTTCCTGGCAGCGGACGGGGTCTCCACAAATTCTGAAGCTTAGTGGCTATCTCTGATAAAAATCAGAAAAGGATCAACAGTAACGTGAGAGAACTTATCGCTCCTCATACACGAAATTTGCCTCAACTCTCTAGCGTTTTTGAAGGATCTACTAGGGAAAGTCTACGAGCCCGGAAACCTTGTGGATAATCGTGTATACCACTAAATTATTTATAGAAGTAGCCACTTGTAAGTCTAGTAAGCATTAGCTAGCCCTATGATCTCAGTGGAGCTCCGTCTAACTGTGAATTCGATGAAAACAATGGCGATGAAGTTTAGGAAAGAAAGACGGATTGTTTCCTACGACGTGCTCTCTATCACGGAATTGCTTTTCGCCTACGTAAACAATTTTCCCTACCTTAGGCTACATCTTTTCTTCCACGGCAAAAGCTTCTTGGCGGACGTCACAGGTAGATGCAGAATGGCAACAGTAGCTAGGCAACGGTAGTAGTGAAATCTTCAAGTATTTCCAGTCTCTGACCGCCGGCTATTCGACCTCAAAAACCAGTGTTTGCCTAGGGCTACATTTCCATCTCGAAAATCCAACCACTAAATCGGTTCAAAGCTGCGTGTTTTATTTATGTTTTCAGGTTCAACCATACGGCACGTTTATTTTCTCCCTTGGACATCCTTGTCCGTTAGGGACTTAAAACGATGGATATACCACCTACTGACCTTCACTAATGCCCCACTGCCTGGGAGGGCATATTCGCGGCACCAAACCCGGCTTTTACGAGTTTGAAACCTAAATATGACTGACATCGAATCGCTTGAATCGCCACATTGGAATTAGGTGCGTGTCACACGGTTTTCTACTATTAACCGTGTTCCCTTCCGCGGTCTCTATAGATTTAAAGAAACGTGTGTACCAGATAAGGGGAACAGTGTATCAGGTACCACGCCCCTCGATGTCCCCATGTGGTCTTGCTCATTCCATAATTGTTTACCAAAATCCGTTTGCGAGGCGTTGAACATTGTAGACCATTTATCTTTGCTTATCCTCACTGCCCAATCTGCGCGATCGCTACCGAACTTGGTGGACAACAAAGCTAGAGTTGGCTTAGTGCTATCCATACGGTTAGACAGAAGCTCACATACTAATCTGAGCTAGATTTAGGATACTACACGCACCTATATATAAATGGCCATTAACTATTAGTAGTATAGCCATAGCGCGGTTTCTGTGTTGAATGAGAAATTATTATATATTACGATAAAGATCATCAACAGGAGAATCTGTCTAAAATGGAAAGTACTCCAAGAGTATTCGTTCGTTGTGAAGGAAATGATGTTATTATAGCATCTACCTAGATTCATACCATATGGCACATATGCGGAAACTTATTACTGCCGTTGAATAATGTTGACTGAATCGTCACGTTAAACGTTTTATAAGCATTTGTATGAATCATTCACAAATTACGTACTGTAACAATTGAAGTTAACGGAAATTGAAGTGGCTGGCGCGACGTACATAATTAAAAAATATTTTTTGAAGTACTCGAACGTATGTGGCCAGTTGGCGTGAAACAGCTTTCAGGGTAAATGCATAAACGTCGAGCTGAAGCAAATTTGAGTGTGAAATTTTCAAATTTAAATAATTTGCTTCTTCGAAAAATAGGGCAAATGCAGCATGGTTACGTTTTACTGAGAAGAGAATTGTAGGAGCAAATTGGCATCGGGGCAAAATACGTTCACGGAATATTTCTAAACCCGAAACTCAATTATTTCAGTATATGCCTTCGTTAATTTTGGGAATAGAAGCTTTTATACACGACTAAACGACAACTAAATTGAATAAATGCCTTAATAAAATCAAGTTACTAATATAATAAACAATCTCAAATGGGCACTGTATGGAATGGCTGTAGCAACATGTTGTTACAACAACATAGCGAAATTGGGTCTCAAAGCAAGACGGATTCATAACGGCAATGTAAGTCTGCAATGTAGTAAATGCCCTACGCGGAAAATTGCCAAAGCAGATTACATTAACCTCACATAACTTTAACTTTCTCCCAGTTTATTTATAGCTTCTATATTTTTATGGTGTTTTTTAAACATGTAGATAGTGGCACAATCGAAACAATCAAGAGGCACCCAGACCATATTACGGCCTCGGGCAAATAAAGCTGTGTTTGTTAGTGTTCAATAAAATACCGAAATAATCTTAGCATTTCCAAGAACCTATTTTTATTTGGCGAAATTTTTTTTATAATAGCATCACGCTCGGCGCTCTTTAGGGTAAGAAGAAGCCTTACGTCCTGGCCCTCACTTAAACAGCTGAACACAAAAATGACCTGATATGCTAAACGAGCGAACGGCTATTATGAGGTATGCACTTCCTGAAGATACAGTCGATTTTCTTGATTTTATGTGAAGACATAAGCATTCGTATTTGAACCAAAATTTCGATTGATTACTTCGATGGTTTTTAGACGCATAGCCAGTAAAATAACCACCAGCAACAGCGACAGCCGGAAGAAAGGCCTTAGGCTACAGCCACACAGAACAGGCTTAGCCAGTTGCGTTTATTGCTATTATCCCTATTCAGTCGTTGGAACGCCATTGTAACAGCAGTCGTCAGTAGTCAGAGTTTAGGGCCGGTGGTAGGTGTGGTTGCAGCCTGTACATAGATAAATTGTTTGTTTTACCATGTCTATTCGATAGCCACCCAAGCGCATTTGATGGGCAGCAAGTTCTTTTCTCTTTCCTCACAGTCTACTTTCTACGCGCTCAAAAGTTTTGGAACTGCATTTGGCTAACGCTGATGGCAGCATACGACCGTACCCGCTCCGTTCTTTGTGACTCAATCAAGTATCGTTGGCTTTAGTTTAGCCTAAAGTGTCCCGTGGGATACGAAAAAAAAAAGAAGCAAGGAGGCGCGATGTTTTTTACTGCTAGCAGTCTCTGTTCAACAAAACAGGATTCAATTTTGAGACGCGTTCCGTCCGTTTTCTGTTTAAATAAATAAGCAATGTCTAGCGAAACTAGTATACTCTGTATACCCACAAAACTAGCCGATGATTTTCTGTGGTACATAGACATGTTTCGCGTACTGTATGTTGTACCGTATCATGTGAGCTCAATACGCCTATTGTCCATGATTTAACTATTATTGTTAATTCGAAACTTAAGCTAAACAGAAGAAAATTACGACTACGACCCTATATATATATATATATATATATATATATAGACATATATAGTTACGCCTGCCAGTACAATATGCGTCCGGATTCGCTCTTTCTAATAAATGTTTTTCCCCCACATTTGCCCTTATCTATCGGATCGTCAATAACTGCAGTAACTACAGATCGATTTTGATATATAAACATCTACTCGCAACGATTAAATAATCAACTCAATCGTGATCTGCTCTAGATGTATAGGTACAAGGAAATGTTAGAGATTGTTAGTTTGTAAATTATTCAAACAAATGACTCAAGCGCACTGCGCTGGCGTCCTTTGACCTGACTTGAAGCGTTTGAGTGCCGTACGGCTTCCACGACCGATGGTCACTTCGCTGCTTCTTCCCTTTGGGTACATCGTCTATCAGAGGGGCTTATAACAGACCAACGCTAGGTTCTCACAGCGCGAAAAGGTAAAGGAGAGGGCGCCGATCATGCACTACTAGCTACCTTGTCCTTATTCCGCAAGTCCAAAAACCGTATATCGGCCAATATGGCGGAATATCCTCGATCGGTTTCCTTGTTCCTTACTTTTAAGGACAATAAGAGCTTCTTGGATCTCGGTTGTTGGCTGACCGTACGACGAGGCTATTGGTAGGGAAAATGTTGAAAGATTGTTCTAGTCATGGTATGTAGGCGAGTGAATGCGCGAGATTCAAAGTAACGAGCCCGGGACATGCTAGCGGTCACTAACGGATTTAGTCAGCCAGGTTGGTCAGGTGAACGAGTAGCCCTAGTGGCGATGTTCAGACATCTGTCTTGTTTTAAATAGTTTCTACGACCTATAACAATGTTGAGTCCTTAGAGGTTTTTCGTGGTCTATTCTGAAAGAATGAACATAGCTAAATAATTATTTATTAATCTTAAGCATGTAAGCTCAATGTTCTGCCGCGGCATTACTTAGAAGTGTTAGTTTTCCAACCGATGCGTCTAATTACATTAGCTACTGAACTGGTTCTACATGTTTCTGTCGATTTCTGAGCAGTAGTATTCTATATATATAAATATACATGTATATAAATAATAGTATTCTAGCTATGAGCTCCAGTTGTTTCAGAAACCTCTAGAGTAATTTTAATTTATGTCTTACAAACAATCAGAAAGACAACGGTTTCATAATGAAGAGAACAGACGACTATGAGCATGACTTTTTCGAAGTTGGTTTTTAATTTAGCACTACCGAACGATCAATACGTCAATACCTTTCAGATTGATTCTCTCAATCCGCAGTCACGGCTGTCATTTTAGTTTTATTCTTTCCGTGCCTCTCTATTATCGCCTGTGCCCTATTGAAGGAGACGTTGACACACCATCTTCAGATCGATCATCTTCTTGCGGAAATAGTCGATAGACAATCATTTTTGCATGCTTACTATTCATTCAAAGATCACAGGCTGCCGATATTCGTTTAGGCCTAATATCAGGCCTCGCCTATACGTTTTGCATCTATATGATAGCGTAAATGAAAACACAAGATACTAGTATTTCACTTTATATTGTCGCACAGATCTAATATTGCGTTATGTCTCCTAGTTCTACTATGACTCATGACTCAACAGGTATTTTATTTTTAAATTGCTTTTTCTCGCATTTTCACTCCCTAAAATTATAGCGTCGCTGTCTTATGTCACCATTTAGTTATAATAGAGGTACGTAAATCTTCTTAAATAGTAGCTAGTAGAGAGAGAATCCAACAAAATCGTCGCCATTACTTTGACACGCTACGGTAATAATACCATTATTCATAACCAAAACTAGCATCAGGCTCCTTCAAAAATTCCTAGCAAATCAATTGTTTCGTTGATTCAGACCACTGGTGCTGATCAGCCTGATCCTAAGCGGTTAGGAAAAACAATAAGGCCCAATTGATTGAACAGCCTCGTTTGTGTTCCGGCTTAGCTCCACATTACGTCTCGTTCTAGCTAAGATACAGATAATATTCATTCAAAGGGTTATTTATTCGAAGAGAGCATCGCTGGCTGTAAACTTCTATTTTTTTTTTTTGTTCACTGTAAGGCAAGTTTTAGAGCTAATGCTATTGTGTCAGAGGCGCAATTATTAACAGCAATAATGAGGCATATATTAACAAGTAATAACGCAGGGTAAGGCGCGGTCATTGCAGAAGACACATGGTCACATCGTTGGACGAAGGCACCACATTGCTCTTCGGCAAAGGGAGCGCTGATTCGCTTGATATGCGTCTCGAAGAACTGGCTTGCGTTGTCTCCACAGTCGCGAGTCAGAAAGCGTTTCTTGCATCGCAGGTACTCGTCGAACGTACTGCGAACAAGGACACGTTGAAAAAAATTAAATCATATAAACATGTAGAAACACAGCAATATAAAAATTATATTTATTGATAGTAGTTTTTTCGCGAGACGTAACCGCTGGTCGTTGCCGACCAGAAGCTTGCATCGGCTGGATAAATGTCATCCAAATAAACCGGACAAGACAAGTACTGGCAAAATGCCCATTCGTATTACTTTTAACCTTAAGTGATACTCCAATGATTAGCTAATTTATGTCGGCCTTCCAGGTTCCCCTTTGGGTGACATGCACCTCCCGATAGTGCCAAAGTTAGAAAGGGACGAGAAAGAAACCTCGAAATATTTAAGGTGCTGCCATCTACAGTTGATTTACCAGCAGTTTTTTGCTAGGACTTGTTCGACGCTCTCCTGTTGTCGTTGCTGAGGTTGCCGCTGGTTATCGCTGTCTGTACCGCCGTCCTGAAATGTACTCACTTGCAAGTCATTTCGCCATTGTCTAATTATATTTGACGCCTATATATATTTGATTATTATACACGACGTCTCCGTTATGGTCTGTTTGGGTTAAGAGATCGTTGCGTGAATACCATAAATACAGTCGAGGCCAATCAACAATGTAGGCACGTTCTCTTTTTCTTTCAATGAGAAATAGTGTTCAAAACGTGTTTCTTGTGAAGGCTATACCGTCGGGGGCGCCGGTTGTTCCTGCGAAATCTGCAACACCCTTTGAAAAACACCGCCGCATTTCGCCTCGTCTTTCGTAATGTTCGCGTCACATTGAGCAAATTTCAGATACTCTGCAAAAAGTAGCAACACAAATAACAGGTAAAATAATGGAAATTAAGAGAATACATATGCACTCGAAAGCGTGCTTTTAACGAGTGTCTATAATGAAATAGCTCGAAGCTAAAATGAAATTAATACATTTTCTTAATCGATAGAGCACTGGTAGTACCAAGCAGTTCGTTCTTATGGAACGTCATTTTTACGTATTTCGGAAGGCTTGTCAGTGCTCGTCCCGATATGCGTACATTTACAAGCCCATATAGAAATTCTTACCTTGTTGAAGCTGAGGATTGCCACACAACATGGTAAGATATTGTCTTGGAGTAGCAAGCACCTGGTTAAATAGACGCGACTGCTCCTCACTGAAACACCGCGCCTGATGGTTATCGATGCAAAGAACCGTCTGTTCCCATTTCCTGTCGAAGTTATAATGTTCCAATATATAATCTTGGGCGAGACAAAGCACTTGCCCCAAATGTTTGTCTCAATTCAGTTAATATCTAGTTCAGTGAGTATAAATGTACACTAGGATGTTTCAAATAATCAAAGAAATACAGTTGGGTAAAATTTGTTGAATATACTTCGGCCGCTGAAAGAATAGCTAAAGATTACTTCAGAGAATGGTCGCATTTCCGTTTTGATCTCGCACATAATTTGTTACAAAACGAGGTCGGTTCATCGCTACCGCAAGCTTTCCGTAGCCCGCGGCATCGTACAAAGTCTGTCCTTTGGTCACAAACCGTTTCTCTTTTCGTAGTTGTTGGATCCGCAGACGCTTTTTGTTGTCACGTCACAAGCCGCAGATATCTGCCCTCCATAAGTTTGTTGGGGCATGTAGGGGACTTGACTCCAGACTACGACGAACTTTAAACTTAGCTATTAGCGCCTTGCATTGCAGATACAGTCCGGGGTTGCCCGGGCTAGCCGCCCTTAACGCCTTCTTAACACCGGCGTACCCAGCCAATTCCCGGCGCGAGAAAGCAACAGCAAGCCTCGCCGTGGACGGTGCGATGTTTTACCTCTAGAAGGAAATGTAGCCGCGTGTCTCTGCGAACTAAAAAGTCTTGCAGCTATCTAGCCCGACCCACGATCCTCCTGTAGGGTACCTCTGACTTGATCCATTGTAGTCTATTTCAGGTACTGTGAGCTTGGTCGGCTATAAAAACGTGAGGGGGCCGTGGCGCAACCCAGTTTATGGTTCTTCCACCATCTTCGTAGTGTAGTTACGCGCAGCTAGACGAGGATTTAAGTACGACCGATAACTATGGCGACAGAGAAATAGCCTACGAAGTCATTTTTATTTAATGAACTTATATTCAGAAAATCCTTAGCAGATTCTTTAATTGTGAATACTATTCAGTCGGTCGTGGTGATGCTTCTCGTGGTACCATTCAGATGATCTTTGTGTACCCTCCTCTGTTCAACCGCGGAATCAAATCAACGCGTTGCCGATTTCGGCAGATACTAGCATATGCTAGCTCAGATAGGTGCCGATGAGGTCAGTCGTTAGAAATTGATCTAACGCTGTCTTTAGACTTCTGCGATTGCACAGAGGAGATCAAAGATGGTTTGGATTAGTACGATGAACAGCTTTGATAGCAGAGCTGATTTATGCACTATCTCTTCTATGGAACTCTGCAGAAGTCGCGAAGAAACCCCCCGCTCCAGTTTTATTCGGAACTTCCTTCCGTGCCGGGCTGACTTACCATTTAGCATTATCCCTTTCTGTAGCCGATTGGTAATGTGGAAGAGTGGCAAATGTTACAAGTACTTCACATGACAACAAGCTTTTACATACTGAAACCGACAGGCAAATTTTTTAATTCGTTTATTATCATACATTTTTATAATATATTAACGTATGTTTTCAGTATATATATATATATATATATATATATATATATATATTAGTGTATATTTTTTTGCTATTGTCAGAATTATGATAGAAAATCATCTACTTATTGACTTTTTTTCATAACGCTTTTGATCTAAACGTAATACCACGTCCGTTTATTTGCACAGGTTGTTTCAAAAAGTGAAACACGTAAGGTATAAAATTATTAGAAAAAATATTAGAAGATTCGTAAACTGCTCCTTCTAAATTTAGCTGAATATTATCTTACGTATAAAGCCATATATTCGCTGAGCGTGAGAAGTAGACAAAGGTACCTAATCCTACGGCTTACTAGGTTGGTTTTTAACGCTAGAAAAGTTCAACACTGGGCAGACCCTAGTCAGTACAATCATGTTTTTCGCGTAACTTCTAAGTTGAAAGTAGTTGTACGTTCAGCGATGAGCAAACGTCACGGTCGAATAATTGCAGCTGAGATACTTGGATATTAAAACAAGAGCTAATTCCAACCCAGGAAATTGAGAAGCCAACAAAGACCGATTTACGAGGGTGAGAAATTAGTGGGCACTGCGTTAAAAAACGCTAACGATAGCCCACACTACCTAAATAATTATTCCTGGACCTAGTTATATCCTATATCATACATGTGTCTAAATGTATTTGCTTAACGCAACAAGTGGACGTAAGTTCAGGTAAGGTGTAATAATCAATTTCCGATCGGCTGCACTACAACCTTACTTCAATGAAGAACTGCACGCCACCGACAAAGCAATGATCATTTTTGACAGCGAGATTATTATGATCGGGGAAAGCGTTTTGAAGACGACATGCCTTCATGCTTGTATAATAATACTACGATACTGAAGTATTCGCTTCTGAATATATATGAAATTTTCCAATTTCTGCTCCATTGCCCCTAGATACGTACACAACGCAATCGGTCACCTAACCCATGAGTTTTTGACCGTGTGTTGCGAAAGTAACTAACTTTTTGCAGTTTCTAGATATGGGCTCACTTATAGTTGAGTTACCACCTGAACATAGTATGTCTTATAGGAACGTATTTTAGACAGTAACCGGCACAATCTGTTGAGATCCTCCACTGTCGTCTGCTTCATATTCGACTCGGAAAGATGATAGATTAGCTTCATGCAGCGCTGATAATGTCGATTGGAGCATTCTGAATTTCGTCCTGGCCGTCCACTGACTGAAACGACATGATAAAGATAATATAATTTTATTTGTTTACTGTTTGTTGGCGTTTGGAGCTTCCAAGTATCTACCTTCAATAGATTTTTGCTAAAATAATCAATTTGCAGCGTTCTAATCAAGTTACTTGCCAGTTTTTCGATAGGTTAAAAATGGGTTTTTTTTTTTGTCCTAATAAACACACAAGTTACCAAGTTAGACGAACTAAAGCCTTGGCTAAATCCTAGACCAAGTGCATACACATATTAGGACACTGGCGAAAGCGATACTTTCAAAACATTTTGCCTACTTTGTAGGCACTCTTCCTTAATAACACGTTTTTTTCATTCTTTGTAACTGAAGCAAGCATGACTTAACGACAGTACATTTAGCAGGCTAATTCCTTTAATAAAATTCTATATCTAAGGAAAAGCGATCAATAAATGTTTGTGTTTTCGATAATTAATTCATGTTTTCTTTAATTATACAGCATTGCTTCTAACGCTTTGAAGTTTCGCTGTATATATATCTTTTGAGATAATTCATTTCGGGGCAGATTCTTCATAGAATAGTAAGGCGTACTGACATGACTGTTCTGTGTATACTATAAATGGGTACTGCACTTATCGCTCGATTTACGATAAAGTACTTTTTATGGGTACCATTTGGTAAACTCAAGTGAAGCTTTTACAGTAGATCAACCGAATTATTTAGTCAGTGAACTCTATTTAGAGAAAATTGCTTCTAACTGTTAAGCTTCAATACCCACCTGGGTCTAGAATACGATTTAGGTCTTATGCAGACAAATGAATTTACAATACATAACTGAAGGCGAAAACAAAAAAAATGGTCGAACCAAAGTATAGGAGCCTGTAGAGGAACTTCAGTTTTTTTTACGATCAATGAGCGTCGAAGATATCGGTTGGCCATTGCATATACTTTCGCTACCAAAACTGCGACCACACCGAACCTCTTGTAACGTAAAGGATGCAATTAAGCAAAAACGCTTATTATTTAAAAAGTATGTTAATATATTGCATTAATATAGGGCTGTTAATATCAGCATTGAATCCGAAATGACCAAACGAATCCACCGCTACGCACCAAGCCTTAGGAGATACACCAAAAGGAAATACTACTGTTAAAGGAAATAGGAAATATCTCGAATCCATGGGTTGAGAGAAAGAAATCAACAACTGCGTACTCTGTTTCCCACTACGACATTTGCTCTTACCCATGCGGGACTTGACATATCGGTCGATGCGAACTTTTTTTTAGAAAGATTTTTTTGCTAGTCGCGGATATAACGGGAGGACATTATAGCAGTTAATGCGTAGCCCATTTTGTTGCCCAAAGTGGGTTAATTGCTGAAGTATCGATTCTTAGCTAATCGAGGCACGATTAGCTCTGACAACTCGGACGAAATAGGGCGACATTGAGTTCGATACGATGTTGGCAAAAGTATTGCACATGTAATCATTATAATGTATTACATTTTTTTGAGAAATTGTAATGTCCAACGTATGACATCTACAAATCAAGCCCGGTAGTAACAGTCAGTAATCTTTCAGAAACCAACCCACCCACCCACTACGGTATACAATCCTGATTTGTCAAACCACCTCCATTCTGTCAAGGAGAAACAAATATAATTCACATCGTATATCTAGGGACCTCTACAATTAATTTACTGATCGTACTCTACAATTTTTCACGTAAATCTATTATTTGTGCCCGCTCTTTCAATAGATGCTATGGTCAAGACACTGCCGAGAGTATTTGATTAGATTTCAATATCATTTTCAATACCGCGTCGCATATATCCATCCTCCCGCAGCACTAAAACAGAAGCAGAGGTGATAGATTTCTCATCGATGTAAAAGTAAGTGTCGTATCGTGCCCAGTAAATTTATATTGTACGTATGCAGAACCTAACGCGACATGTTGAATGAGGCAACCAGATCTTAAAGCGCTATGTATAGGTCATTGAAGGTATCCTTTTAAGAGGAAAACTGTAACGTTCGTGCTTTTTAATGATCAAACAACAGAGCACATCGTTACCTGAGTAACGGACTAAGCTGTTTGTGTACAGTAAAGATCCATGTTGCGTACCGTTATCATTTCTTCGGCATCTGAGGTACACTAGAGGTTCTGTATAATATAGCATCGATGACATAACATTTGTGCTTTATAGGATTTTGTTTTTCTGTTCACGATAGGAAATAAGATTTGTCTGAAACTCTGCGACGTAGATCTATTGAAACACTTGTCGCGCGAGACAATTTCAATACTAATCTAAATTAATTCATCTTTTAGCCTAGGGCGTACAGCATGCCTTTGAAAAATCCAAGCATATACAATCCAGCATTTTCATTTGCTGTTAAATAAGACCTAGTCTTATACTATAGTTACCGGTTACGTGTCTAAAGCTTTACCTTTGCTAAAACCGCAACGGTAAAAAAGTTAAAAATGAATCGTATACAAACAATTGACGACTCTTCAACCAGTCGACTATTTTATACACTCCAGATTTTTTATAAGCTTTTTTTGGTCTAAGAAAAACTTTCGATAGTGTGTATCCGCAAAGACTGACAAGCAAACTAATCTCGATTGGCTTCAGCGAAGCAGCTTGTGACGAGTCAGACTTTTCGATACAAAAAGCGAAAGTGCTAAATAAATATAGTACGCTTACAAATATAGAGCATGGAGTATACGAGGGTCAGTGTTGGATCTGATCCTTTTCAATAGAGATATACCAATGAGCAATCCGATTTCTCTGTTAAAGAGAACGTCTCACAATTTGCAGATGACACGTGCAAACCTATCGCACAGAGATATTGAGACAAATCTGAAGCTCGCTTTACCGGCATATTAACTGAAACTGATTACTAACTCAAGGTAAGCAACTCGATGCTAAGCTAAGATATACCTGAGAGTTAAAGGCTGCTTAGAAATTGGCAAAAACTCTGTCAAAACATATAGAACAGAACACGCAGTTCAAAAAGGCTTTATCCATTATAATGGTAGAATATAATTTTTTGATCAATACAGAAAAAAGATCATCTTGAAACATACCTAACGTACCAGAGAAAGCAGTAATCAAAAGTGAAAGAACAAGGTCAAAGCATAGCACTACATGTTCACCCCGAGCCGCTTTAAACAACAGTTAATAATAGTTAATTAAAAAAAGATGATGCAGAAAATAATTTTGCTTTACATTCAACCGAACATAAACACCCTTGGATTTTGTACGTTTAAATAGCCAAAAGGTTGCCCCATTCCGGCACGGGCATCTGCCTCTCTGGATGGCAAGAAATCATTATGTCCACATGTAATATGTGTTTGAATAGAAAATCGTGTACAATGCTTGTATACTGATCTATTTCGATCACCTTACTATGCAGATATAAGCACTATTAATAGATCGATTTGCCTCCCACGGTCCATTTGCAATCAAAAAACTTCACGTACTGATTCCTATGACTTCTTCTGTGTTATACTCACTAAGCCTCAAAGTATTAAGGGCCCCGTTAGCTTATCAGATGATGTCCTTAAAAATCCATAGCTGAACCCTGGTCACTCCTCCGAGTTCGTGCTAATTTCAGTGCACAAGCTGCAACCGGTGACGACCATCGACTCGGCCTCTTTAGCTTAACAACAAGAAAAATAGCGCATGCCGCTGAATTGCGAACTCCGCATTGATTAATAGTAACTAGCTGCTGCCAGTATATGTTTCTCATGGCCTGTACATCCGTTGCCATTCAAACAATACAATTTCTGCACTTTGCGGGTAGAACATTACCACCGAGCTCCTCGTAGCTAGCCGACGATGCTGCAGCATTTTGGGGGGCTGCTTGTCGTTGTTTCTGCATACGATTGTGTCAACAATCCCTACTTTCACCACTTAAGTTCTCAGCTGTTTCATTTGAAGTCCCGTATTGCCCGTTCTCGTCACTCTACTTTGGTGAATGGTCTTCTGGGCTGTGTGATTCTCGTACGACATGATGGAGCCTAGATAATAGGGCAAACGGCGGGGGTCGGAGGGCGCTTGTCATCCCATTGTAAACGTAACCGTTTACACTGCTTCTCTTCACTGTCTAATTCGGCGTAGCTTGAAATGCTAACAGCTAGCCCAGAAAGTAGAGGGAATGACATCGGCGAGAAGCAGTAGCAAAAGCACTGGACGTTACGGTTTGGAGTGTCCTATACCTTGAGAGCTGTGGTGGTATGCAACTTGAGGAGAAGAGAGAGGAAATATAGCTAGCTTACGCGAGTCTAGAAGGAGGTGTAAACGAGACGCTCGCGTGACCTGTCTACAAACGACAGTTCCACTTGAATGCGCTACGGCACATAGGGGGAGTGGGGTCAACGAACCTCATAGGGTGTCCATTTCGACCCATGTCCAAGTAAATCACCGTACTACTTCGCTTTCTTTTGAGCCGCGTCGCCAGCCAAACTTGATCGGCGTATTATGCTTTCGGAAACTGGCCATACGCAATACTTAAAACGCGGTGATCACATTAGAAATAGGAACATTTGTCTATATTGTAGCTCGATTACATATGAATATTATGGGAACCAATACTGGGCGATTTCTTGCAAATATGCGCAATTGTGGTTTTGTTTACAACCTGCCATTAGCACGGAGTCTATGTTTGCGGGTCCTCAGTTATTATTATTATTGAAAACGCACCCTTTGCTAACACGATGTTTTAACATTCTGCTGTCATAAAATAGCTAGAGGTATTTTTAGTTACTGAATGCAAAAAGTCCCCTTCGATGCTAGTGCCCTTATCATATGTTGTATCTAGTCCTAAGACTTATATAGAAGAGAGCCACCAAAGGCCCAGTTAAGGACTAATGCAATATCACTTATTTAGTGGAAGGTTTCGTGGCTATATGTGACTAACACAAAATAGTTTTTACAGCGGACTGGAAAGCTTGGCTCATTTCAGTACAGAGCAGATGCAGCCTGAAGATGCGACCTGATATCTTCTCAGAAATTGGGACATGAACGTCAATTGGTAATGGCATTACCACGACAAACGTCATATACATTGAAATTAGACGTTTCTCTGATCCAATTTCTGATGTTCAATTGGGCAAAACATAGCCCTAACTAGTAAGGATAAATACATATAGCATACAGCTTCAAAATAATCCACTGGCCTAACAATTGCCTGAGCGTACGCTTTAAAACTTCGGTGAAATAAGGTAAGGTAAAATCGTTGTGCTATGGCGCAAGGACTATTATAAATCATCTGGAAGAGTTAGGATGCTAGGGGTTTGTTTTCAAATTTGTTTTTGCCGAAAAATCACTATCCGTTTATGAAATTTTTTTGCTATCAACTTACAATATAAGGTAATCAAAATGTGTCACCCTCTTTGTTAAATCTAAACTTGAAAGTCTCGTCAATGTTACCGAAATGCTTGTACTTAAAAGTGTGATCGACTTGAGAGTGCTATTTTCTGCATTTGTGCATATCAGTCATCTGAAAACTGGGTAAGAATGACAAATTTGTAATGATGGCTGTAAACATTTTAAGCACTGTACATGGTGAACGTATTCTAAAGCCTTAGACATTAGATTAGGTCGGCAGCCTGCAATTACGTCTCTAGGCCTTATTAAGTGAATTGTGCTAAAAGTGGCATAGGTATAGATAATCCAAACAGTAAGTGAAGAGAAATAATAGCTTATATATATGTAGAACCGGATCAAGAAAGTATCTGTAAACCGCCGGCTTTTGCCAACCAAAGATTGGCCTATGATCCGACTTATGGTATTATATTTTTCGACCTGTCTGCCATCCACAGAGCTAATTTCACATTCACATCGACCCATTTTCATTTATGTGGGTATCATTAAGGCAGCCACGCACTGCTGTTACTCTAATGCAATTCTTGGCATGTTGGCTCTTTGGAGACCAAAAAAAACCTTTTGTCATTACGGAATTATAACGTCTGTTGAGAAATTATAACGTTTAGTGGTTATCAGCGTAATGAGCTTGAGTCCCTACATGAAGTGCATTTATATATTATTTCGCATTCATTATTTGACGGCGATGTTGACGTTTGGAAAAACGTCATTTTCATCCGTATTTTGCTTTTTACAAAAAACGCGGATAAAGTGCCAAAAACCGTCCATTATGTTCCGTATTATGTTCACAAGTGGTGCTAATGGTACAGAGTCCTCCTGGGAGCCAGTTGCGAGTGCAACATAACTCATGCAAACAAGAGCTAGACATTTCACACGAGTCATGTCGAACGGTTTCAGGTTGTGCTGAAAATTTCAAACAAATCCAGATTGAGAACCTGAAGAGAATATGAACGGACGTAAGGAGGAGCAGGATTTCCTTCACGGTGTCACTATAGGTGATAAGACCTAAACTTATCTGATGGGGAGACAAAAACTCAGTCATCTGTATATTACTCTAAAGACGAATCCCAACCAACGAAAGCCAGCAGATCCAGGTCTGAAGTCAAATCTTCTCTTACCGTCTTTCTCAACACTAGGGCGTTGCGCATTTGAGTTCGTGCCTAGTCGTTACATTGCCATTGACGAGTAATTCTAAGGATTTTTAAGATTATTTTAAAAGAGTGACGAAATAGGTCAGAGCTCCTGGAAAGTAAGGATTTTCCATCACGATAATGTAACGACTGGAGCGCCGCCCGTTGATTTGCGTTTTTCATAGAAAAGCTTGATTTCTCTATTGCACCAGCATGTACATATGCCTATAGGTAATTTTTACAGCAAACGCCTGAAGGAAAAAGGCACGGACACGGTCGAACGAACCTAAAAAAAACTTTATTCCCTCAATTTAGTTTGGAAATCATTTGAGTGATTGAAACAAACGATAGCGCACGTTTATTGAGTCAACAGAGATTTCTGCAACGATCTGAACGATTAAAGAATACGCGATTAAGAGAAGGGTCAATTTCCGATACTTCTTTGATCCAATAATGCTTACTGGTTTCGTTATTGTTTGTTATTTGACAGACTCTGACATTGTTGGGAAATTTTTTTTTGTACACCTCTTACACTGTTTATACATAACAGTCCTACACAAATTTGTATATATTTATATGTCATTTCTTTTAAATTGGACGATCGTTCCTCGGCTTGTTAAAACTAGACCCACTCAACTGTATAGAATACCACTGACTTTTTAAAAATCGTCTGTTTTCACAAAAAAGATTTGATTCAAGATCTGACGGATGAATAGTGCATTTGCTGTGATAAGTTTTGAACTTCGTACTCTACTTAACCGTATTAGAACTTGCTTCTGAACAGCCGATCCTAGATAATAATTTAGCTGAAACTTTTCTACGGTAGATGTATTCGAACAAACCCGTGACGAAAAATAGCACATCGGCGTTCGCATCGGAGGACATTCAGTCTCTGCCCCGATGCAATGTTTTCCGTATTTAGATGGCCCGTGATAGTATTGCTTTTATATCCAGTCGTCAAGTGGGCGGGCATATGAGAATCGTATTTAGAAAACATACCATGTGATTTAGCTCACCGTTGCCTCTATGCTAGGCTACTTTGTATCTAAGTATATATAGATAACATATGTTTGAACATCTTACTATCTATACTACTAACTGAATCTTATAGGACAGAGTTCATCGAAAGGAACGTAACCTTCCCTAGAGAGATCCAAGCTCAATTGGGATTAATTTGCTTTTCTGTGGTAGAGACAACATTGCCGTGTTTGGCCTTTGCCGTTCGGAGTGCAGCGTACCGCATGCGGCTTTCGATTTATATCGGGACTACTGATAGACGAAACAAATTCATTCCTATAGGACTCATCGTACAGATCGAGTAACTGACTCGTACACGTCTCGCATTGCCGCAGTGGATAAGAAGAATTAAGACAGCGGGGTGTCAATTTAAGCTAACCATATGGGAATAAGCTATCGTTGTCGGATGACGATAGCTCTTCCATATTACGCAGTGCCGAAAAGCAAATGACATGATAGAGGATGGTCAGTTACACATCTCTTCTGGCACACCCCTCTCTATTTTTCTTTTTATATATGACATTGCCCTAACTACGTCTGTGTTTTCCAAAATGGCTGGCATCAGCACATAGACGGAGCGAGATGCATGCGAGGGAAGTCAGTAGTGTCAGATGCACTGCTGGTGTCAACCGCGTCGCCCTCGGGACTCTGAGTAAATTAGTTGACAAAATTGCTGTTTGCACAGATCGAGTCAATGCTGGATGGTACCCACTCGGCGATACCCTTTTCGTTTGATTGGGACCGCGCTACGAACGAGAAAGGGTCAGTAGGGACTTGAGCTGCAAGTAGGATAAGATTAGCAGATACCGTGTCCGTCTTTATATTTGCCCCTAAAGATCTGTGGCCGTTTGCGGATGGAGAGCCGGATACACCGAACGACAGGGTTACAGCGTTCGCTCAAGCTTGTACTAGTACAGTATTGAACCGTCGTTGAGTCGAAGAGCTTGGTCCATTTACAATAAACACTGTTAATGGTCCCAGCTAGCCAAAAGAGGAGCGGCCTATTCTGTGATGATACGGAAACGCTATGGCGGAATGGCCTTCTGCTGGTTTTCGAACGCAATCAATTAGACAAACAAACAAATAGAGTCTGATAGTTGTCTAAAGTCAAATTTCGTTCCATGCGTATCGATAGGCACTGAACGTGTGTACGTATCCGGGATTCGATACCTACTGTGACTTAGACGACTTGGCCTTAGATGACAAATTCCTTATTCGAGATTCATACATAGAAATATGGAGTGATAACATGATGCCACAGCAAATTCCATTGGTGGAATGTTTATAATGATTTATAATGGATTATTGCTACAAAAGCATTACGACTCTCTGTATGTCGATTGGTTCTTACGGAAATTCCATCGCGTATTGTTTTGTTGCCGACCTACTCCGATAAAGGAAGTGATTTCTGACGCCGGCCAGGCGATCATCGCTTACCTAATGGATTTTGAAGCTTCAAATTTACTATAGCTTTGTTGGATACCATGACACTGATAGGTAACGGGATGTTACAAGAGAGCTCTGAATAATTAGCGATTTTTTCGGCCGACTAATAAGAAAAAGAGGCTTGAAATTTATTTCAGTACTGGCCTAGTTCAAGCTATTTAATAATACTCGTTCGACAATTGACTAGCAATAGAAGCAGCGAATTTCAGCCTCGGGAACGATTTGTCACTCTTGGCCGTTGTCACTTGTTGTTACTCGCTACCGATTCAAACATACGGACTAACAGCATCCAGTAGCCTCTAACTTGGTACTGGCAAACGAGGCTTGCATTCAAAGTAGCTCCATCCGGCCGTGGAGAAAGACGCTTGCTCGTAAAGCTCGGTCCATGTGACCCGAAAAGGCAATACTTACGACGGGTAACGAATCTCGACTCCTCACCAACTTTCTTTCGCCCGACCGCACGATCTGGAGTTGCCACTATGATGGGTCGATCCCAGGTCGGCGTCCCACACCCCTAACCTTCCTCTATCATGTACACTACAGACAAGCAACAGGTTCTGTGACGGATGTACTCTGCTAGACGCGAACTACATATTTTTCCATAGAGGATGACGTTCAGCAGGAGGAATGCAGTGATTGGCTGAGAAAAGCCAAAGGGCTTTCTAAGATATGGAATAGGGGTTTTTATTAATAGGCGGAATTCCTCTCGAAAAGTTTCATTACTCTATTCTTTGGTATAGTTATCATGTATCAACGAATAAATTCTGGCAGGATAAAATCAGGGTTTGCGATTTAGGAGACTGACTTTATCTATGATTATTTATCGTATGCTTCAGCACGCTTCGGAGCAGATAAGATTAAGGTAGGTTTAGCCAATAACGAACCAATAATCCAGAGGCACGCTCAGAACGCCGGTAGCCATGGAACACGCTTGACACTGTTAATTCGACATCAACAGAGTTTACCCCATGTTACCCAAGCTGGTCAGCGTATGATCGTCATGTTAACAGGTAGGCTCTGGTCGAACGTTTTTAACGCGTGATAGCAATGAAGTTAATACTAACTTAAATTTATATTACATATTGGAGATTCTTGGTGTCTTTAGCATAGTGGTAGAAATTCACTCGCAATAGTTAAAAACGTGGGTTTTGTATATGCTATTATGTCATGCATTTGGGCCGATCGGTACAGGTTGATGCACTTTCAGTGACGAGACCCAATGTTCTATGCAGGCCTTATTGTTACAATACAAAACAAAATATACGTTTTCGTGGAAAAATCAAGTACTGCATTAGCTTTACATTAAAGCAGAATTTTAATCCAAAAACACTTACAGACATTTGTATAGAACAATTCCTTATCGAAATCGATTGTTCTTTTGCACTCTCGAGAGTTGACAGATACGGGACGCCATACACTATGTACCTAGGACAGACGTCGGCCACTGAAATTTGCCCTCCGATTCCCCTGCCCCTTTTGTAATGGAGACGGTTAACTGGAACTCACTAAAACGCTCGCAGTGGGTTTTAACGTAACCAGGCCCTCTGCTGTTAATTGATAGGCTTGTAGGCAAGCCACGCAGGCCCATGCTGTCTACGAACTTTATACACATCGACAAGCCCGCTCGCTAATTCTGTTGCTCTTTACTTACCGTGTTTACTGGAGTTGTCCTTCTAGGGGTGTCTTGTGCTTAATACGGGTCGGTTCGTGCTGTTGTCATGGTTGCCGACATACCTGGTTCGTAATCTAGTTCTTGTTTACGGAAACAAGAAGAGTACGAAATGATATGACGATCACCGATACAAAATTCACAGATTTCATCTGAATTTTCTATACGGACTAACTTCTGCTGACATGGATATCCCCACCAAAGTGCTGCAGTGCAGTGCCTTAGCGGCACCACTGTGCAAAATTATGGAACTATATTGCTTAATATATAAGAATACATTTGATATATAGGAATATATAGGAATACATTTAATGACGAAATATCTAACACGTGGATAGTATGGTGTTAATCGCGCAGATCATATGAAATAGTTCGAATCCGATATGAGATTCATTATCTTTCATTTATTTTTGCCTTAGAAAATCTTCTTAGGTAAATTGGACAGCTGAACAGAGGAGAGAGCGTATTGAGAGGAATAAGGGCGATATGTCCGTGATATACTCCGTTTTTCTATTCTGAATTTGAAATTCAAGATCTGGTTTGATATTTGCCCATGTGTTCTAGCCTACATTGGTTTTGCTACGTCAGTGTTATTATCGGAGCAATTGATTGGCAGAGCGGGGCTAATCGTAGAGGAGTAGCTTTGTTTCGACTGAAAACGTATGATGAAACGCATCCGTTAAAATCTATATACTAGGTGTATGTTACTATGGCTTTTTGTGTTATTTTTGAATCAAGATGTTCGAATTTGAATTGGTTCGTGTACTTACAGCTCAGAGCATGCTTGGAAGCCGATCTTCTAAACTGCCGGCCATAGGCTGTGTCCGAAAGCAAGCTTTCGAGACAACCCCCACCCCATTCTCGAGGTGAACGAACCGTGACTACCATTGTCTCCTACCGTCTCTGTCTCGTTTCCGTTGAACTCCCTTAAACAGGTTTCGCTTTTATATAGGACGGACAACATCGGTAAGAGTAGTCTCCCACTGTTTTAAATTGATTTAGTCAACAGACAATGCCCGCCAACTTTAAAGACTTTGAAAACAATAAAGTAATTTTCGTGATTAGATTAATAATGATGAGCATATTGTTTTTTCTTGTTTTTTTTAATCGTTTTCGTTAGAATAACTAAACAGCTTTATTGAAAACGTAATTATACGCTCCTTGTGTAATTACAAATCTTTGCGAAACCCATTTGGATACTTACAAAAGTATAACTGAAAAAATAAACATTACATAGTTTTGAAAAACACGCAGCGATGCAACAAACGTATATGGACAACCAAGCATCGGTTCCATCGTCATGCTACGGGTAACTACAAGCCGCTTCACCTATTTCTTGAATACAGTGCCATGGAATACTTCTTTATTTCTCGAAGTCCTGCTTCCTCGAAGCCTTCAACGACAGTACCTCCGTTAAAGTTAATAAGTGGATCAGCTAAAATAATTTTCAAAATGCATGTGCACTGATAGGAGTAAATCCTTAAGACTGTAGAGCGGTTGTAATAAGTGATCAACAGAACAAGCAAATAGTCCATAGTGTCCCATTTTGTCCTGGGTAGGCCAGCTGGAGGATCTTGGTTGTGCTATAAATCGTCAGCTGTTGTATAGCATCGTCAGATAGTTTGGATGATAGGCAAAACGTTCGTGTGGGCAACATTTCACTGCAAATAACTGGAACAATGAATTCTGAGCCTTCGATGAAGCTTTTACATCGCGTTCTTCAATATCGACTCATATGCTGCTGAAGGCTGAAAGCTCGTCCTTGGCTAAGTGGCAGTAGCCGGCATTTTCATTATATCGGATTTGCGTTCAACTAATAGCATGAACTTAAACTTTATACGAACGGAATTTATATATAGGGCCATTAGGCAGTATGAGAAGTTTAAAAGGTTCCAATATTTTCCCATGATGTTTGCCTCAAAAAGGCTATATTTCAGCAGACGAGCTACAATATTAATTTGTACTTTTTCAAATTAATCAAGATAAATAATTTTATAGTGCCCCTCTCATGCCCTATTAGGAATGAAGATCGCTCAATTTTGTATGCGACAAATGATCAACGAGAGGAGTTGAATCGTGTGAAATTTCTGTTTTCTGCTTCTTGCTGGGTGAACGAATAACATCGTCCAAGAATGTAACAGAAACCCTGATGCTGAGTGTTTGCATTCATGGAAACTCTCGCGAAGTTGGTGGCTCTATCTGACGCTCAGCTTCCACAAGTGTAATTGTCTTCGCTCTACTTTTTTCCCCTTCCGTTCAACGTTCTATCGATGGCGTTACGGCCGCGAGAGATGTTCTGTCAAAACCACCATACGCGATTTGTAATTCTATTGACTCGATAATGTTACTACCGTTATTACTACTACTGCGAGCAGACCATCAGTTAGAATTCTATTGATAATGCTTGAACGCATCCTGCTCTCGCTCTCTTCCTCGCCCGTTCTCGGTGGCCTCCTTTTTCCATGACCTTCCTATTCAGAGTTCTACCATCAAACGCAAGCGCCGGCGATTCCGTGGTCACTTACTGCTTATGCATAATCGGCCTTTATTGTGCGGCTGGCAGGCAGTCAGCGAAGCCACTTCGAAACCGTGACCTGAAAGGCCGCCGCTTATTGCTTCTTGCCCTGTAACGAGACCGACGCGAGCCCTTGTAGTAGCGCAACGGGGTGTGGTGGATACAAATGTCTAAATATACCTCAACGGAAGGACACGAAAGCAGGCGAAATCTATAGAGGCTGACTGACTGGGTGGACGCACGGACGGACGGGCGACCAAAGTGATTCCTGCTCTATGCTGCTGGATTGATTGTATTGCCCTGATCTTTCTTGATCTCAAACAAGGCAGCCAGCGAAGGGCTAACCTGTCGGACGTGAACGTCAATAATGTATAAGCTACAATGGTGCTTTGACGCACTATAGCTAAAGCTAAGCAGAATTGTTGCGCAGATCTGGCCGACTCGGCCCAACATTGCCCCCTCAACCTAATGGAGCCTTCCAACAAAAAGGCCGATTCCGGAGCAGTAGTAGTAGTAATGGAAGGGGTGTTCGACTTTGGCCATGCTGGCGGCTCAAGGTTCGTCAGCAGTGGTAGTAGTGGCTCCTTGTCAGCATAACACAGAGCATGTCTTTCATCTTTATTTTTTTTTCAATTTCAATTTCAAAGTCTAACTGATGACTTGAAGAAGAACTAATAACAGATCTAATATTTGCATGAGTTGATTTAGCAATGAGATAAATGCTTAATTAAAGCAAGTATTAGGATCAAACGATAGGTTTCTTAAGGTGCTCATCAAAAGAATACAGTGTCGTCTATCAGAGTGGAATCTCAATCACTGCCTACGTAATTCCATTACGTATCCGCATTAAGCCATACTGGACTATATTAATCGTGTGTAATTATTTAGTATTACATCAATATAGCTATTTCTTGAGAGTAATACCTGCTCAATGTAATTTCAATTTATATTAGTTACTCAAAAGTTATTTTATCTAGCTGAAGTTAGTGTGCGCGAAATTTTGAAAACGACACAACTCATTTGGAAATTGCTCCAGTCTAGGGCTAAAAGTCTGACATTTTACTGATGCTTTTAATAGGTGGTTATGAATCAGTTGCTTCTGTCAACGTATATGCGACCTATCTACGCCAAGCAATCATCCGTTATAGTTTTTCAAAGATAAAGAAGCGAATCTATGAACGGAAGTATCTATAAAGATGCATCTAAAACGTATGAACATCTTAAAAGTTGTTTGCGTCAACGCCATCATGTAGATAGATGTGTTTGTATGACGGTCATACGTGTAAGGATATGTTTATTCATACACATGCTGTACAAACTATTCTACGCAATGGACAAAACCTAAACGCGTTTGTTAGCTATATTTCAAACTGATCTGCAGTAATCTAAAATTAATCTAGCAATTACCACCATTGCTACAAACATACACCTACGATACTCGGCGTTTTTCGTGTATCCAGCTTTTTTTATGTTTAGGAACAAATGATGTCCTTAATCTAATCTTTATCCGAAGTCGATTATCGGAACTTTCGTATCGGTGCTTATAGGTATGGACAAATGAACTGGGACCCGATGCGGGCAGGCAAATGTCCACAGCATCACCATCGGCTCGTAAGCTACGAACACGCGTCCAAGCCTAAAATCCCAATGTACTTTAGGTTACGCTTCTTATCGGCGAAGCATACCAGTAGTGAAGGGAAGCCCTTCTGTGTCCTGTCCGATTGCCTGTCAGTGTTTTACAAAGTGGATCGTATCCCTAGCGGCAGGATCGAAGCGTAGGGCAAGACACTCACGTGAGGGAGGCAGCTAAGGACGGAGGCGGGGAAAACTGGAGAAACGAGAGAAATGTAGCGTATTCCTCTCTCTCTTCAAACCAGTAGGATATCTCTTGTGTAGCTGTCCCCTCGACCGTCTGGAGTACAACAGTCGTATCAACGCACAGTAGTATCTAGTCATGGCTATCTGCAGAGGATGCCTCGAAACCCTCTTATTGTTTGCTTCGTCGAAGTCGAAGCTTCGGTGTGACAGGTCATATCACGACCTCATATCGCATCGCCTTTAGCTTTTTGAGTTTTGTACAAACAGTAAATTTGATAATATTGTTCAATCGCTTGCGTGTCATCTCTCTTCGGTGAACCATATGATCAGCTCTGAACGAATAACAATGTGCTGTATATATCTCGATCAGGAGATAATTGCATTCGTAAATTTGTAATAAACGTATATACACCACACATATTAACGATACCCGCACATTGTTCATTTAACAAAAAAATGTCTCAATATAAAGCTAAATCTGCGCAAGTTATACAACGTTTCATTAAGTATTCATCAGGTACTACGGCAGGCCTTATTGTTGAATCAAGACCGCTATGGTCTAGTGATAGCGAGTTGCGTGTTGCGGCTGACACACAGGCATGTACAGGATATTTTCACCATAGTTCTCCTCGAGAGCATGAAGTGCGCGTTTATTTTATAACTCGAATGGATGCAACATGTCCTCAAGAGTCTGAAGTGTGCAGACAGTGCTCCTAAATAAACTATCCACCTCACGAAGCTCGATATATCTGACACTTAGCTTTTTTTTGTTTTTTATTTATATACTTTAAAAAGCGATCTGGCATTAAATGGTCGGACTGGGATTTTTTTTTTATCAGCTTATGTTAAATTCTGTGGTATTGTGCATTACTGTATCCTATAATGGGAAGCGACTCAACTTTAACTGAGCAAGTTGAAGCGGTTGAAAGGTTACTCAGAAAACTAACAGGGATATGATTGTCGAAATACATGTCTCCAATGCAAAAACATATTAACATAACTGGCTTGTTTATAGACGCGCGTATGAAAAAACTAACTTAATCCGCATCTGTCACGCGAGATTAAAATTTGACGATCATGATGATTTGATAATCTCCCTAAACGGAGATTGAAGTCTAAACCTCATCTAAATAAGAGCTCGTTTTTCAGTCCTTTTTTGTCAAACGTAGTTTTTTTTTTGCAAGCCTTTAGTCTGTCTGAATGACAGTTGGCGCTTCAACCTATAAAATGCGCGTTTATGAATATGATAACCTCCTAATTCAATGAAAATCTGAGCGAAATTTTAAGCCAATACAATAGAAAATATCGATGGGGCTAAATCTGGAGAAACATGGTGGATAGTCAATCAAGTTGAAGTTCTATTCGTAAATTCGGCAATTCGTAAAATTAAAGATGGCAACAACTGAAGTGTGAGATGGTGTCTTGTCTCGCTAGGGCAATGCTTTTTTTTATTAATAAAATATGGTCGTATCCTCTTGATGTTCCCCTAGAGCTTCCCGTTTTCAGAATTGTTGATTAATTTATGTCTGTGACTATACTGAAACGTTTCATTTTTGCAGTCGATGAGACAACCATTACTTTCATCGGAGCCAATTCACCTTGTGCAGGCCACCGTTTTCACCGAGCCCTGTTTTCAGGAGTAAGGCGCCATCCACGTTTCACGCACGGGTGTTAATGGACGCCAAAGCTCCGACTAATTTCGCTTTAACTGCTTTAGCAGGGCTTGGGAAATACTCATTAGAGTGATGATCTGCAAGACTACAGATCCTTTGCTTCGCGCTTTTAAAACTTGAGAGGAGTCAATCTCTTCTAGTGTCTCAAAGCTTTCGTTTTTTGACCAGCAACCCCATTGTCAGATAGCTTTGTATTGTTCATAGTATAGGATCTAAACAAGCTATAGTAATGCGAAGTGCTGTTTTCAGAGCACCAGCTGTGCTCGCTTTTAGCTGTAAAAGAAGAGAAGTTAAAGGTAAGTTTTCTTGTTGTTTAAGTTTTTGATTGCTACGTTGAAGTTCGAGGAACGCCGGATTGCGGATCGGACTACCCGGACACGAACTAGGAAGCTGTTTCTCCGGCTGTGTCCATGCCAAATGTTCAGATATAGATCACACTCAGATGAAACTTAATTTTTGAGATTTTTTTCTAAACATTCCCGAATGCTTTAGGTAGTTAGGAGAGCAGAAGGCAGCTGATCTTGCGTGTGCTCTTGAATCATTATCAGATCTATTTATTAGTGAAAGATCAACTATAGCAAATTAGTTTTTATACATCTACGCTCAACATGCGTAAAAGTATATTTTCCACTACCTGGAAGCTAACGAGATTGATTAAATAAGGTTCATCCATTTATCGAAACAAGGTGGCCAGAACTCAGGCGTTAAGATGTGGAAGAAAACGCTCATTGTAGAATACTGAGCAAGACTAGTGATCTAGTATGCTTCCAAGAAAGCCGCGAAAGAACCTTGTAGCGGAGGCATCTTTTAAAGCGTCGCTACAAGGAACTTGTCATCGGTACGCACAATATATAACACTTAAGTTTCATTCGGCTTGATAACTACTTTATTTGCGCGACACTGTGTTATTCGAGGGCGAAGATCCTATCCTGGAGAGAATCCTGGAAGGTATTGTGGTTCGCATTAATGATTCACAACCTTTTGTTTAGATAATCAGTAAAGGATCACAAGGCTGACCGTGTAATCCATCAACGTGGAAAAATTAAAGCTTGGCGTTGAACTTCTTTGATGCCATGTTTTCCATGACAATGTACACGCAATTAAATTCACGCTTGAGGTTGACAATCAGGTCAGCACAGGACGCAACAATATAACGCGCAGTCTCTGCCAGTTCTGGAATGGTTTTTGGGACGGAACGTTTCGAGCTGAGCTGGTTCTGCCGAAGTCTTCAAGATGCGTCGTGGATATTTGTTTATTATTTCGTTTAGTGTAAACGGGACTCTGAATCATCTCTAACTTTCGTCTTGTGGATTGGCACTTACTGGGCTAGCTTGAGACCGTTTTGCCTAAACGCAATCTGGGATAATTGTGTTTATTACGTGCTCTGAAGTAGCAACGATCATGTCTTTCCCAAATGAAAGCTGCGGGCTTACGTGTTCCCTTATTCTATCCAAGGTTTCGAATGGAGTCGAGCAAGGACACAGATCTGAGCTTTGCCCGCGACCCTAATGAAAATGAGATGTCAATTGGAGCCGAGACCACGTAAAGCCTAGTGACGTTTAAGTCGAAAAATCCTATAGGCACTAAAATTTAGACCTAATTTGCAGGTATCAATTAAAATCATTGACAAGAGTTCTACGATGAGTCAGTACAACGTCGCCGACTATACATTTTCGAGCTAAGGGAACGGACGTTTTGACTTGCTTGACGCGATGCAAAATTTTTTACATGTTACAGCCATTCGCGCAATTTCGCTTGATTTTAGATTGCACAGAGCTTTAACGAAGCTTTAATTTTCAATTTCGTAACTATTTGTGACGGGAAGAACTTACGATAAGGATATTTAAGGACAGTTGATGGTTCTTTAAAGATTACGTTTATACCGGTCACGGAGTCCCCTAAATTTGGACACATTTTCAAAATTCGACAAATTTAGTAGGATGCAAGAGTCGTTGCCACAAGTGTTGAAACTTGTTTTGGCCAACATCTAAATTCCCCCACTCCATGACTCTGCAAACAAGCTGCCTTTATGTCTCTTTAATCCTTCTGGCATCTTGTGCTTGTTGGTAAGGAAGAAGTGCCGATGTAGTATTGCTTTGCTAGATAGACAATGACAGAGAGGGTATCATTAGGCTGAAACCTGCATATTTTGGTAGAGTTAGGTAATAGCACAAAAAGTAAGAATCGAAAAATGAGATGCGGTTATCGAAGCCATTGCTATATACGACTAGCGTGAGAAGATGCAGATCGTTTTGAAGCCCATTGAGAACCTGTAGCGCTTATCAGCTAAAGTAGTATCGAAATAGAGACATGAAATATTTACTAGATCAACTGTGCATGGAAACAATTGTTAGTTGTACGAGATTCCAGTGGAGAACAACGATGAGTCGAGCTCATTAAGGAAGAGATTGATAAGCCTGTCTAAACGCTTACGCGTTCTGCTTACGCCTCCAGGCCTGTACGCTGATTGCTTATAGTGATTGACTACCTCCACTTTTAGGAAATTTACTGGCGTAACGGGATCCTTTATAGAAAATTTGTCTATAAAAATAATTATACCACTGTAACGCCCGTCATTACATTCAGAGGCTTATGTCGCCCGCTACTTCTCTTCCGCTTAGCTGGGTCTGCGATATTGTCACGTTGAAATGTTCATTGTGAATAATAGTGGCCATATTGTTTTTGGCCGTTTCTCGTACAAGGGCGTACGGGTCCCACTTTGTTTGTGGGTGGCCACGAACTGATTTAACATGATGGATTTTATGAGCTGATGGATAACTCCTTTACGAGATGAGTTACTTATTTATTTGGTCCGAGTATGCCGAGTGCAAGTTGAGCATTACTTGCACATCACCCAGATTTCGCGCCTCTTACTAACCTCAATGAAGCTTCATTTATAAGCGCAATCTATTGAAGGACTGAGTAGATGATTGAATTTCTGGAGGTTCGTTGTTGCCGCTGATCAAGATTGTATGAACGTAAAGCCAGAACATGTAACGTACAAAAATTAGGCTCTTTCTCTTTCATAAAAATAAGGTATTTTTGCGCTGGTGCTCGTGTTATCACACCTGCCCAGAGATCTTTCTCAGAAAGCCCATTTATGACTGATTAGACTGTGCTATTTTGCTGAACGAAATGGTGCGGGGTCATCATATTTCGATTGATTCCTGGGTTTATGGCTCTGATGACTACCTTTGAGGTAGCCAAATAGGATGGCATGGTCGACAATAGACCACATACGACACAGTCTATCGCTTATTACCTTTAAAAATTATTTGTGTTGTTTCTCGAGCCCCGGCCATTAAGCGACATAAAAGATTCCTGAACAAACAGAAAGCCTTTACTAGCCGTACAGTGGCGATACTCGGCGTTCGACTTAGACGTTAAAGCTGTTCAGTATTGTTCGGTACCATACAGCCATTGAAACAGTTACAATCATCTTAGGCCAGACTGTGAATGCTACATTAGTGTTCATTCCTAATTTCTACAAGTTTCAACAGCCTGATCACCGATAGCTAGTGAGTGAGCGATGAGTGTAAAAGCACTGCTGGCATTAAGGACTTGGGAAAATTAATCTAGGGACTTTATTAGCTTTGCCCATACTACAAAGCAGAAATGAAAAGCTATACATATAGGGAAAAGGCAGATAGTTTTTCCACAGGCTCAGAATCATGTTTGGAGAATTCTCATGTTTGAATTAGAAGTTGGTGATATTCAAAGAGCAACGCTAAGAAAGAACACTTGCTTCGTACAATCATACGCAGCACATATACAGCCATTATATCTTTTGTGACGGTAGGCATGATTCTCGCGATCCCTAGCTATCGAACAGTACAAGACAATGTCACGGCGGATAAAAGCTTACAGCTGATGTTTATGCAGGTGTCGATGGGTGAACAGGTAACATTAATTGTGAAAATAAATGTTTTACTTAGTGCAATTGCTTTACATAATTTTCTTCAGAGAGACACACACACGTTGCAGAGCGAATCACTGACATTGCGTTCAACGATACGAGAACAACGACGCTTCCCGCTTTCGTACCTTCAACTCAAAAATCATCTGGTGATAAATCTGGAGGACGTATCATTTACGCTGTCCAAAAATCGGTATGATCTCTAGATAAAACGAAGTCGCATCTGGATCTCACATGCGGTCCGCATTGGCTTGCGCATCGATCCTCTGTGTCGTCTGTAAAAGTCGATATTAGCTCCTAGTATATTCCATATCCGAGCCCAAGCGCTGTCTATTCCGTACTAAACGGGAAACTGCTCTGGCTTTTTTTTTTTGAGACACAATACCTTAATAGCCTTTATGGGCGTTAGTCTTATGCCCAAAGAGGACACCGAGACACAAGGCGATAACGAGACTTTAAAGCTGACACTTTGTGAGACCTCTCAGAATGAACCACTGAATAATAGATCAAGAAAGGCGAAATGATAAATTGCTTGCTCCTAACGGTCCTTAAAGGTATTCCTAATGTAGTTGATTTTATATATATACAAATAGAGCTTCTCACTGTCAAGTCTATACAATACAATACAAGTGATGTAACTAGTGGGTTGCGGACGGCGTTGCGAACCCAGTTGCCCAGTTCATCTCACCAATATGCTCAACCACATTGCATCGCCGAATAAGTCAGATACCGACTCTTTTGAGCAGAGAAAACGTCTTCGTTTAGTGTTTCCGTTAGTTACTGCTGTGTTTGAACCCTGGATATTTTAGCGATCCGAAAGCGTTTACACAAAAGGTTTAGGTTAGGGTTATCTATTTCGGGCTAATTTGCAGTTTCTGCTTGCAGTGTTAAACGTATAGAATATATGGGACATGGGTTTATTCCTTATCCTGAATGTGCAGCCTTTTCAAATAAGATCATCAAGCTATTTACGTTATTCATGGAATTGCTCCGCGCATGCTTGTTGCCTCTAAAAAAAAAGTGGTCCATAAACTATTCCGATCACGAAAACTACGTAAAATCATGCCTCTCTTTGAAGGCAGGGTAGGTAGCAGGTTAATTTCGTCATTAACCTTTAGCTTTAGAAGCTTGTTACGGAATTGGTATAAGGCGAAAGTAAACTGGGACAAACCCTTCACAGAGAGATTATTCAGATTCATATACAAAGCTTTTGAAAGCCTAGAATTTTATTACTCACTTCGTATAATAATGGGGCTACTACGAAAAGGCTAATCTGAGTATAGTTTGCAAAATACTATATATCCGTATTATGTACGTTCGCCGTCAGCACGCACAGTAGACGTGTTCGGTGCCATTCATTTCCGTTAAGGATATATCAACTCGTTCTAAAAACTGCTCAATTTATCATCAGACCTTTCTGGGGCTGCCCCATTTGTCCGTTCATAACGAAAATAAAAAAAAAATTGTCCTTAAACTTCGTCCCGTCCTGATGTAACAACACTAATTATGTTATGCTGTAAATAAATGTTATTCGTTATTACCCGCCTTTAACAAATCTCGAGTCTAACTGTTTTTTTTTAAGATTCGAGCTGCGTAAAGTCCATCTCTATTTTCCTCACAGTTTTATCCCTAGTTTTCACTGATACCCCTCAGCTGTCGTTTCTAGGTGCTCGTCTCACCTTCAGTGCTCACAACAACTGGAATGTTATAGCGGATGCGGCCGCGGCGGCGTATTTCTCGAACTGACCCAACACAAAACAACTAAGGTATTCGTCGTAAGGTTTGTGCCAATGGGCGTAAGAGCATCAGGGTCTGCAATGAGATGGTCATTCTCGTACGTCTAACTGGGCTTGATTTAGTGGGCCTGATCTTCATTTGTGTCACACAGCGAAGTCCCACTATTGTCGTGATTCCGGAAAACTGCAAAAACTCCTCGAAATAGATTCTAGTTGTTTGACGGAATGGCGTTCTTTCTTAGCTCCGTGCAGCTTCGTTCGTTATGAACGATAAAAATCGACGAGCTTTTTTTTTTCGACGAAAAATACGCAATCGTCCTTGCGGAAGAAGGCCATTCGGTTACACTACTTAGGATCAACACACAGTCAAAGGTTTGCATACGAGCATTATCTTTGCACTGCGCTAACATACCCTAAGTACCCTGCAAATCGCGCTCAAAAGTTAGTGAGAAGCGCATTAGCTGAATATAAAACGTGTCAAAATTAGCGCCGACGATAAAGGTAAACCTTTTGGCAGCTGCATTTCGGCCGGAACGCACCGTCTTCTTTACTCAGATAAAGATAATTATAAAAGTTACATACGTAGTTTTATTCAGTCGTCCAATCCATTAGAAGTAACAGATCTGAATAATGTTTCGAGTTTTTCATAACGCTAGACCTATTTGTTGGTCGGCCGGCCAGCCTTATATCGTCGCTCTGCGGCTGATCTGCCAACACATTCGCAGGACGCGGATTTAAGCAGTGCGAGTTCGCCATAACCGGCATTACCGATACGCACTCACGACATGGGGACTTTTGGAGATATTTCAAACAAGTAATGAAACATCCCCCTCAGAAAATCTTAGGACTGATATGAGTTCACTACCGTCCCGTCAACGAAACCCTTGCTCTAACCAGCGGACTTCCGTAATGCTGGTGAATAGTTGTAACTAAATAATAAGCTTGACATACAGTTAAACGTTTACTACCTGAGATCGCGAGCCTGCCGCTACTTATTAGTTCACATAATAAAAGCTTCATGTTCTAAAACAGCTCCAAAACACCATCTCTAGCTTGTCTTCAGAAGCAGTTTGAAGAAGACCACTGAAAATATTCGAAATTGCTGTATTCGTACGCCGAGGAAAAGAGCAAACGTCTACAGGCCTAGTCCTTTTGTCTACTTCGGCTTTATTTATTCCTTCAGAGTGCTCGAGCTCAGATGCAAAACTTTTCATTTATCTACGGAAGTTCAGCTCTATCAACACTCAAGTTCTTACGAAAACAAGTATAATAGAAGTGTCACCTTGCAAAAGATACCTTACATACATCCTAATAATTTTATGATCGCCTGAATTATCAGTAACAATGAAAATATGTACATCTATTCTCCCATATTTACATGGTGTTTTCAAAGCGTCGACTTTCGAGAAATTACCAAGATCAGATCTCAGATCGAGTTGACTAAATTAGCCGACGACCAGTTGCCGCGACTGGCCATTATTTCTCCACTTTTTCTTTCGCTAGAAATAATTAGATAATTAGTTATATACATAAATATATCGCTTTTCGTTAGTTCTCACTTCATGATTTTATCAAAGCACTCATATAGCTCTACTTAACATTTACGCATACGCTACCTGCGCATATACCGACAAGTCTGAAACGAGAGAAATTCATTCTTCCTCATAGCGTAGAAGATGAGCTTACTAACCATAATGTACTGCGTTCCCGACAACAGCTGAACACGCTGCCGTTATAAATGTAAAACCTTGTCGTTAAGAGTCTATATGAAGTAGTTCTAACATCGTGATGAAATAATGGATAACGTGTTCGGACTGTCAAGCGTCTAATTGAAGACCTACGGCTTCAAGTTCCGCCAATAACACACACACACACACACACACACACACATAATTTGTGTAATTAAACAAAATTGCATTTTTTCCTTATCATATCGTCTACCCTAAATACATGCTGTTATCGGTTGAATCTGTCTTATAAACACGTCGGGTGCCATTAGTGCTCGTTTGAAAAGTACACTTTCCTTTTTTCTCAATATCTTCTTTCTTTTTTTTTTCTTGGAGGAATTTCTTTAAAATAATCGAATAACTAAAAGCTTGATTAGGAGATCATTTTGCCATAATCGGAAGGTCATGTTTTCCAGATTAGGGTGCAATGGACATACAAATCACTGTCTTTTCCGTTCACTGAAAGGACATCTCCATGACTTAACACTCGACACGGACGTTGAGCTTAGGAAGTAGGTAATTAGCTTCGTGAAAAAGAGACCTGAAAAATTCTGGCGAACCTAAAGACCAATTAGTTGAAAGATGGCAACGTCTGGGGGATCGTAGCAAATACGGCTCAACATTTGGTTAAAGCGACAATGGAGAAGCCTGTTACCAGACAAACAAGTACGCTTTCTAGTACCTTGTTACCTAAAAACGGCTCATAACTAGTTATTGATTTCAGCGAAGATATCGATTAATGGCAATTATGATGTGGATGATGCAGTCAGTTCCACAAGACAGGGTTATATAAACCAGTGTAATAGTCTGCCACCCAACAAGGCCAGAGAGAAATAGGTGTCTCTCTATACAAATCTTGGCCGACTCGTCGAACAGTCGTGCAGGATTAAATGCATATCCGTCATTTAGTAAATTTAGATAAAATAAGTGAAGCTTAGAAATTGAACCGAGTATACGTATTTGATATTGTTTGATCAATGAGCTTCTTATTAATACTCGTAGAACCTTTACCGCTAAGGCCTTATTCAGTAGCTCTTTTAATGCTTAAGTGAGAAGTAATAGCAATGAATACTGAAAGAGAAATCTTTTACTGCCATTTTTCTATTTAAGAGCACATTTCTACATGTAAACTAGCCATGCGATAATTATATCTGCCAAATGTACTATATATCATGAGTAAATTTCCAATATCGATAGAAAATACTTAAAACATATAATTATACTTTGGGATCCAAGTAACTGACAAATGTTCCTTATTAGAAAGTATTTTTCAATAGAACATACGTTATTGACAAACTTACAATACTAGACAAATAGAGCAAACATTTTCAAATAAGGAAAAAAAAAACACCAATTTTATGAGATGGATACTGTCACAATAAGAACTCGTTTGATTGGCTTATGTAAATATAACCCATAATAATGAATGTAAACCTAGGTTAACTGAGCATACAGGCATATTGTACCTATGGTAGTCCGTTAAAGCCATCTCCTCACCCGGTCTAGTCGGTAGCAGTCTATCACGTAATATACTAAGCAGTAACTGACAGGTATACAACTCTCCTATATAGTTATATATTACTAAATGTATATGCAAAATGGCAACTAATTTGATTCCAACATTTGATGTTTTTTTATCTTGCATCTTCATTTGTGCTTTAAATAAACATTTTATAAAATAGACATTCATAGTAATTAAAATCGAGAAGTTCTCTCGATGTTCGTCGTATGTTTTGGTCTATGAGTATACTATTTATTATATATTATTTTTTTTATTATTATTTATTTTTTAATTACTATTTATTATTATTAATTATATTTTTATTATTATATTGAAGTACTTACAAACCGATTAGCTATAACGTTATTAGATCTATGTAGCGCTATGGTAGCAATATGCCATTTTAATGCTGAAAAAAAATGAGCCCGATGAAAAGAGAATCATCCAGCCTTATCTATTACATTGAAGAAAAATGTTTCGGCTTGTTTTTAGCGCGACTTTCCAGTTTACTTATTTATATGTAGCATTTGAAGATGCTGTTTTCGTTTGTAAGTCTGCTGTAATTTCGTGATAGCGTAAATGGAATCAGAGATGAAGGTTTCAAGTGACACAAAATATTTTCATCATCTTACCTAACCGAGGTTAAACGGTCGAAAGGAAAGGGTATCCTTTTTGGGTGAATCGCTACAAACATCGTAAGCAAGCAAGCAGGCACGCACGCAGCCATCGTTAGTTCAAACGTCAACGTTGAAAAAAAGGGTTAACGCAACAAAAACACGAACAACAAGGATTATAAAAGTTAGATTATGATATACAGGAAGTTAAGTAATGCTGCTTGTATAATTGCCATGCCGTTTCATAGGTTAGCCGAAGAAACCAAAGAAAATTTCAGCAAGACCTACTCGGGCTATATTCCTAGCGGACGGGTCGTTCATGCTGTATATATGGAATCACAGCATCAAACTACGTCATGCATAGAACTTTGCCATTTTAAGTTTAAAGAAGAAATGTTAGACCTTGAGAGTGCACACTATCCCGGTTGGTCATATGGGATCGATGGGTCCAAATAGCACACAAGCCCACAATTTTGTCAGGTGTTTCGAATGTGTTTCATCATACATTTGGAATTGTGAAACGGCTCAAGCTTACAAGAAAGCAAGCCTTTTCACCGATCCTCAACATTTCGTCCATACCCAAATGATGCGAAAGGACAACGATGGCTTTTTTGCCATGTTTGTAGTGCCTCTACATCGGCATATAGCTGAGAAAGAAATAGGTAGCTCTAGGACATATGCCGAGGTTTAAAGCTAAACACGACCTCCATACCAAAAAGATAATTTACGTTTGGCAGAGATGGAAGAGTCTCAAATACTAGAAAATGCTTGAGAAGTATAAGACGCTTAACAAAGGTCTGTATATTGCCCGATTGTGTCGAGCTTTTTGCAACCATCATATTCGCGACCGTGCTCCGACACATTTCACCTTTTCGGATTATCTTCATTTAACAGCAGAAAAATCTCAAAACCTAACCGAGCTAGTTTAATTGAACATTTCTTGGTAGGAAAAAAATGGATAAATTAGCTGTAATATCAGAGTGAATCGTTGATAGTAACAGAAACTACGTAACTTATTACTAGGAGTGGGGTAAGACGATTTCTTATACTCATGTTCCAACGAAATAACTTTTACAGAACCGTATGTAGGTATATATGTTCCATAACATCCCGTATAAGAGCAACGTGTATAGGACCAACATGAGTTGAAGAGAGACAGATTTATTGTTGTCCCTATGTGTAAAATATTACACAAAGAAATGTTAGTACATTGGTAAGATCAATTTGCAATGCCAAATGAGATTGCAAGCCGAATGCGTGATAACGACAACGACAGGCGAAATGGGGGAACAGCAGAAAGGACGCATTGTCTTGGCCTGTAGATAAGACAGATTAATTGCTAGCTTGCTCTCTTGATGGCCTTAAGGCTACGATACATTTTAACTTTGCTGCCCGCTTGCTTCGTTTGGGGTTTCGCAACGCACCTGCAACTGGTTTCTCAGTAGGTTCGCCTATCTTTGCCGCTCTCCTGACATACTCCATTTAGTCTACAACTGACTCTTACTCCGGAAACGGAACTCCCCGTTGGCTACCTGACTCGACAGCATAGCCTCTACAAATAACAGAGGGAACGCGTCGTTAAGGAGGACCTGCAGAAGTTATGTTTCGGTTTCGCTTCCAAGAAAATACACAGCGTCGTAAACGTCGTGACGGTTAGCTTGTTTATTTTTATTAGCACTACTTAAGCCAACCAAGAACAACATGTTTTTTCCGAATTAGCAATTTGTGCTCCTCCTTTTTAATTATTTATAAATTAGTATATACGGTTATATATATATATTTAGTAGACTTTTCGCGTCGGGTTTGTACATTCTAGGAAATATGACTGTGGTGAGTGCTATATAGCGATTCAGGAACACATGGGGAATCTGAAATGTTTTACCCTCATATCCTTACTAGCTGCGCCGAAAAACAGCTTAAGTGCTTGGAGAACGATGCATTTTCTTCGAATGGACACGTTCAAATAATTTTCCATTTATACCGAGCGTATATACCGTAATTTGTGTCACAAAAGAAACAGACAAATAGAGAATACATCATTTTTCCCTAAAGGTACCATTAAATCGGCAAAAAGTTCTAACTCTAGATTACCTTCAAAAGAACTTGAACGCTGTGGTCACACGAGGTTGAAGAACGCGTACGTTACAACGTAGACCAACAATCGCCTTTCATTAAACTTTGGGTCGCGTTGAAAAGATCAAAGATCACCATCAAAGGCCCACCTGATCGGCTGGTGTAATCATTCGACTCACTGTGAGAGCATGCATTAACTAGATTATTCTCCGCTAAAACTATGGATAAGTTCGTAACTAGCGGCTCTTTACGATTAAACTTAATGGTGATCCAAGTTATCCGACATTGGGTTGCTTAACAAATCGATAATTTGGCCAGATAAACTGGGTGTGCATTCAATTTCGGATAGCTGTATTTCGTCAGAAACTTTACCGTTGGAACTGATCACGGACGGTGTCTGTGATGTAATCACGCTCACAACGAACGATACAAAAATGTTCGAACTGGACAATATTTAGATAGTAAATATGTTTTTCAAGATGTTTTTTTCTTTTTCGTATAGTGGTACCAGTTTCACTAGATTCAAACACTGTCCTTGGGTAAACAGTTGTCCCTTTTTAAATGAAACCCAAATTAGAAATGATATCTCTGTATATAGAGAAAGCTAAAAACAGCACACAACTAACTCTACCTTCAAAACTATCTAACATTTACTAATTCTTATAGACTCGTAGTGGTTCAAAAAAGGCCGCCGTTCGAGAGTGGTCTAAGAACAGTTGTTGGCTGGAAGCGCTAGACAAACAAGTGACATTAAAGTTTACCTACCCACAGACCCGGTTGATGATTTTGCTTCACAAAGACTTTCTAGTTTAGTTACTTCTGTAGCAAAGTCTAAACTTACGTACAGCATAAAAATGACGCTAAAAGACAATCTTTTAAGACACGAATTAATTACGAGCGTTAGGTAGATGATTATGTATGGAAAATTACTCAGTTAACTATTTGATTGATAACAGGAGCAGAAACTCCGAGACATACTTTATGTTTTGGCTTCGATCGAACCGTGCAACATATTGCAATTGATGATTCTACACATTTGTTAGGATAATAAGATACATTCATACAGACTTATAGCTAACTTATATAGATGATTACATAGACTTATAGATAGTCGATTTACACGTACCTATCCTCAAACTTCAGCCAGACTATCTTACCATTGGTTGGAGTCGAACCAACACCGAGGAAAGTCCAGGCAATGATGAATAATACAGTTTTTCCGGGCATCACGTACAACACTACCACTTGTCTATCAGTAAAATTTTAAACGTAGGCCTATTATTTCCTGCAATGAATACGTCCTACCAAATGATTTTCGTTTATAATTTCCTTAGGGAATCGATTGTTTGTGGCGTCGACAACACTGTATACCTGAGATCTCGTAGATCCGTTTATAATCAGAAGATTGTTTCGGAGACGGATCACTTTGATGAGGAGATTACTGGCACACTAACGGAAACAGTTGTGCGCTTTTTGGTTTCTGCTATTAACCCTTTACAGAGGTTCGGATTAAAGATAGCAGCACACAGACACTAAACACGCGTAGAAGAATCATAGCCGCTGCCGCCCATCAGCGTAGGCGTTCAAGGTACCTACCTCTACCACTTTGTAACTTGGTAACAGTTTATTCTTCAATTTCTTGGGCCTTGCCAATAGCAACAGTGGCAACCCCCAAAACAAGCGCTCGTCTCTCAATGACACACTGGCCTGTATGGTAACGATATAAGACTTACCCAACAAGAAAAGAGCAACTTCTTTAAGCCGCAACCACGGTCAAGGGCTGCCAACGAAAACATACAACCATACCAACAGTAGCAATATTACCACGGATGCCAACACACACGGATGGGGGTCTTGGCCGGTCGGGGTAAACTTTCTTAGTGAACTGCGTGCAGTTGGGGGCCCGAGCGGCGCGGAGCGCATGCGCTTCATAGTCCCCGCCTATAGGCCCGCCTTCGGCGCTTAGGCTGGCCTGATAGCAACCTCCGGGGCCCCTTTATTGTAGAGTAAGAAAGCAAAATCCAACTAGATGAAAACCGGCAAAACGAAAAACGTATGCTTTGATGTGTCGTACGTACTCTGACAGCACATATACAGACGTACACAAATAGACGCTGGAACATACCGAACAGAGTGTGGCACAGCGAAACACAATCAGCATGCTTTAAGCAGGCAGGCACAGAGGTTGGTTTGAGCAAAGGTTGATACCGACAATTAATTTAATTTTATTCCATCCAAAGTTTTACTTTTGAATGGGTCTGTATATGATAATAGTATCTGCTTTTCCTTTTGACGCTCAGTTGTCAAGAAGACGGTATGCGCAGACGGTCAATGTGGGGTCGGCGTACATTCAAAAGTATTCCAAATATGGAGACCTTTGTGCACAGCTGTTAGAGAAATGCGTAGGCCTATAATAATCAACTCAGTCTCTGTTCAATAAATCAACATGTAGTGTACTATTGTCCTTCATTGATCGAGAGCTCATGCTCGACCTTCCTGCATTTATAGATCGCTTTCAGGTATCTAGAGTAATAAACATGTTTGTCTGGCTGATATTTCTTGAAAATGTATTAATAAACAGTGTGTATGATAACATTTTAGCAACTAAGAATACAGAATATGACTGTAATAGCGTGAAAGCCGTAAAGCTTGCGGAATTTGGCTGAGGCGCCTTTAAGACAGCCAAAGTATTCAATATACGTGCGCGTACATATGTCCGCTATTTAAAAAAAAAAAAAAACACTGTAATTATTCTTAGGACGACACGTTAAAATAATACTACGCTTCTCAGCGGTTGCAGGAACTTTAGGACGAAGCGTGAGTACTTTTCTAGGAACTTGCAGAAATATTCGATGAAGTGCAAAAGCTGGAATAAAGGCCCAAAAATTTCGGGGGTTCGGGGAAGACTGTGGCAAACAATGTGTGAACAATCGCTCCTTAAATATCGTGCTTCAAAGACTTAAGCTCTCTGATAGTAAATTGCTTGACTTATAGTTACACGATTTCAAATATTTATAATTTTACAACTTAAGGAATGAGAGTGGTAATTTTTCAGTATAACTTCGAGGTTAAGGTGCATATTTGAGCTAGCCTATTGGGGGCTTCTCAATTACAGGCATGCTTACCATTGGCGTTACAATGCCCAGTTTCGTTGTTTTCAAGAGCAAATCAGTGCTTATGCAAAGGGTGGCGTCAACAGACTTCAGCGGTACGTTGAAGCAACCGCAATTACATGAGCTAACTTAGCAATACGGGAACTGTTAGAGGTTAATGTGAGGGCCCTCAATCTTGGCAACAACTGTAGCAGTTAGACGCGGTCTTTTAATGTCATCAAATAGCCACAGCAATTGGATTAATCCATGAGTTCTTAGAAAACGTTTAATATCGAGAAACACGTTTTGTTTTTTCATGTCACGCTTCCATTAGGCCCGAACGTATCTGTCATCAGCATTGAGCTGGAAGGCACTATCTTCTCAACTGATTCTTGAAAAACTTGTATCGAGCGATCTTTATGTTGGTCATTAACGATGAAATGTGATGCGCCAATTGTACAACTAACGATCTGAAGATCAAAAATAGACAAAAAAAAAAAAAGAAGAAGATAGAAATATCAGGGTCCAGACTTCAGTTTAATTAAAAACTTATTCTGATTTAGAAAATTGACTCATTTCGGGTACCTCATGTGGGGTTCTCTCGTTGATCCCTTCGGTATCAACGTTCCTCTATTCGTGTCCCCGATGGTAAATTTACACTACGAATTTTAATGAAGGCCGATTATTTTTACAGTCCTCAAATTTCTAGCGAATTTCAGCAACGAGCTGGCCTTAAATAAACAAGGACTTGATAAACACCCGTCCAATATTAGATCACGAACACTGAATCATAACTGATAGATCGAATCAGCTAAGCATAGGGCACATTTCTCTTATACTCACCAGGCGCCTCTAACGTTTCAGGTCGTGTTTGTGTGCAACTGCGTATCCTTTGTACGATTCCGAAATTGCTATATTACTTTTATATACGACTGTCGTTTCTAATTGGCCACACCGATTTAACACTAGTACAGTAGATTTATTATTATAAATATAAATGCTTCTCAGCCTTCAGAAAGATCCATTTCTTCGCCTCTTTAAAATGAAGAAACTACACTATGATTAGGAAGACAAAGTCAGTTCATACATCTTGCTATGATCATTACGTATGTTCCAAGTTATTTCGAGGCTCTACTTAACTGTCAAAAAGAGGACCAAGTCCTCAACTGCCTCTAGATAATAGCGTATATCTGCATACGTAGCTAAGAACTTCGAAAAGTCAAATAGTGATTAAAATAAGGACAATATACTAGCGTCTTTTAAACCCGAGCTAGTGAAAGCGGCAGCGAATATCGAAGAACACTGATGACTAGTTTAGTCTTATGTTGATCAAGCTAAAGCATCGTTGTTAGTAACACGGATGCCCCATTAAGGCATACAGCTTTTTATTGTCGTTTTTGTTATTGATTGCTATGACTCACTTGGAAGCTTTCGAACCACCGCTAAATCATCAAGACTGCTTAGGTGCCTTTGAGAAAAATTTCTGCCCTTCAATCTACGCTACATTTTTTTCTAATTGAGACCGAAGTAAAGGTACGCGTTTTAAGAAGACCGCCAACAAACGCGAATTGTCTTGACTAAGAAAATGGTCGGCCATCAGCGTAGAAGTAGTACCTGAGCAGTTTCCTGAGTCGTATGCAACTCAACGGAAAAGAGTAGAATGAGGGCTTGCCATCTTATGGATCCTCGGTGCACGGCAACGCTAAGTATAAAGGATGCGAGAGACTCTTTGGGACCAGCTGGCCTCTCAGCTTCCTAATTGTATTCAAATGGGGATGGACCCCAGGCACCAGCCCACCATCTCGCGCAAAGGCAAACTGGGTCGCCGATGAAAACGAGTAGGGACGAATTATATGGGATAGGAGAAAATTAGCACCGCTACTAAAAAAGCAGACGTCTAGAGTGAATTTGGATCTACATCTCTATCTTAACTGCATTATACAATAACATAGTATGATACGAGCCTGTAGCTGTAGGTAGAGGCAATCCAATGTCAGAATGTGGACTCTTTTATCAAGCTGCTGCGGAAGTATAATAGTAATTTAATATCTCATGTGAAATCCTTCTCCATACAAACGAACTTTCGGGTAAAGATCAGACATAGAACTAAAAAATTGTATGGTAAATACCGTGCCAATGGAAGTTCTTGTTATTTTTCTAAAGGTATTTAATAATATAAATTCAATTCAGACGTTTCGCTGGCATAGCTGATGACTCACGATTGGGTTAACGCAAACACGCAAGTGAAGTAATAAGAAAAACTGTATTCGCCTATTTAAGAACAAGAAGAGCAAAAATAATCATTTTGAAGCATTCTGGGGCATTTTGGAAAGACTAGTGAAATTGAGCGCGCAGCCGACGTTGTTTTTTTAAAGCGAGTGATTCTTGCTGCCGAAGACCTGCGATGTCGCTCTGCATTGACCGTTTCTCTGCCAATATGGCACCAGATAGCATTAGCTAAACTCGTAGAGCAAACTAATATAACATGATATATACTCTTACTTCATTCATTACATCTCTTCTCATCCCCTATAACATGTGTTTAGAAAAAACATGGCAGAATCAAAGTTATATATACTAGAAAAGTACATGAACCACTTAATTTCTGGATTGGCTGGCCGTGTCTCTACCTAAGGATGAGCATTAGCTCACTGATTAACGAAGATTTTTTAAGTTTTAGTAACACAATATTTTTGCTAAATCATACAACTCTATGATAGTGTTCTCTACCGCTTTTTTATAGCAAAGCCCGTTACCAACATCTTTTAGCTTTCCCACCAAGTTAATATTCTTTGCTTGTTTTTCTTTTTACCCCTTTCCTACTATGGGGGAGCAAATCGTGTGCTAACGATGGGACGAACAGGACTTCTATCTCGTGTAGATTACGGCAGCAAGAAATCAAGAACTAAAAGAGCGATGCTACCATCGTCATTGAGTTTTGAAATTGGCCGCCAATCAATCCTACTTGACTTCCGGTGGGATTTCCGCCAAACGTCTTCTTTCTCTCCTTCGAAGTGCGACGCCTTTGCTCATTCCATGGCGGCTGCGCCATAAGCCCGTTCATCCTTCGAGTATCGTCTCTTATGTGACCCCCAAGTCTTGTGATTCGACCATCCCACGTTATTCCCCCCCCGCCCGCCAGCCAGTCTTGTGCTTACTAGACACCCAAAAAGAAAGAGAGAGGAAGAGAGAGAATGTCTCAACATATAACACACACGTGGGTAGCAGACACACACATCTATTCCACGTGGTACCACTTCTTTTAACTCAAAACATGTACTTAGCCGCTCTACAATTTCTATACTCCCTATCTGCTTCTTTCCTTTTAGGGCAATCGTGACTAGTAAATTAGCGAGGGAGGTAAATTTAAATTCATGTTGGCCCCGTTGTCTCGACGGCAGAGACTCGTCTGCATCGTATGCCTTTCACCGAGACCTACCCTCTCCTCCTTTAATTCTTTTCTCTACTCTGCCTACTCTAGCAAACGGAGCCCTAGATTTTCTATCCCCCGTTACCATATAGTTAAACTAGAGTGGTTTCTTCAACATTTCCGAAATTATTATGCACTGACCATATCCACAGTAATGGTACACGTCTATCGAAATAGTTCTTACCAGGATATACATGAACGGGAAGGCTCTTATACTAGCGAAGAACGCAGGCAGGATCTCTTCGATCTCGGCGCAAAAGGGAAATGGTACTTGTTGGAGCTTGTCAGAGCCAGAGATTTCCTAGATTTCCAGTGTGGGGAGCGAATACGTACGAAGGGTTACTGTGGGGAATGGAACGAGGATTCGGCCGTAGGGAGCGTGTGATCCAAATGAGAAGAAACCGCGCCGCTGTCTTCATCGTCGTATTGCGATTTCTGAGCTTGTATTAATATAAATTTAGCCTTTCGGTTAGGATAGTACGATTTAGCGGACGCGCGAGAAAAAGGAAAGGCAAGGGGGCTGCTAAATCGCACTAAGATCCGCGAATTTGAGTCTAGCGAGTGGTCTCCCTCGATCACGAGTAGAAGTTCAACTCGGAATGTACGCCCCTGACTGGCTGGTCTGGCTTTTCTTTGTAGGATATAATGGACTCATGTGCATTTTGGTCCCGTTGCTTTTACATTTATATCTACGTAAATAAATTGGAAACTGAGAGTTTTCGCTGGGCAGGCGTGATTAGTGGAAGTGGAGTTTAACATAGCCGGGTCTTTAGGCTATTGAGATAATCGTTTGTAACATCGCTCTTATTGTACAAACAAATTGCGACAATTATTATTAATTTTATACATGCTGATTCTAAAATGAGTGAACCGAATTTCAAATAAAACTTTAATAAAAATGATTGTTTATATAATAGTCATTAGAAAAAAATAATCGACGAAACTTCACATTATGACACGATCATGCCTCTGTGTAGGGAAGTGAAGTACGTGTCGCCAGGTCTAGCTAACGTGTGTTAATAATTAAATTAAATTTTAAACTAGCTCGATTGAAGTGTAATAAACTACTACATTATTATTTCTATCTGTATATGACGGTGCTCACTTAAGTGCTAGCATCGAGGACTAAACAAATTCTCGATTACAACTCCGGCTTTCTTGATTCGATTGCATCAGCTCGGGGCAACGAAACCTTTGCTTTTTTCGTCAGAGATTAGTGGCGAAACTATTGCAACTATGTGCTATGTTTGCGTCGAACCCTGACTGTGCTCTTTGCGTTACCCCATCATCCCACCAAGCTATCGTCTCGGCCACCAAAGATCTTCTTTGCTTCTACAGAAAACCCCACGTGCGGCTCCCTAATGTAACGTAGACAGTTGAGGAGTGGCTCTAGACTGCGCAACTGCAGCAAACAATATTTAGTGGTTCACCGTATGGTAAACGATAGCAGTGAACCATGGCATGCGAGAAACGAATGAGCAGATCAGATACTCCTCGATGGGGCCACATCAACACCATTGTTGTCTCTACCAGTTGAATTGCCACTTACCACATCCCTCTCAAAAGAAAAAGACTAACTTTAGGGATAGCAAAGCATGTCACGTCGCCATATAGCAAAATATATTTCGGTTGGGCAGGGTAATCCAGCAATTACAGGAAGTCCGTCCTACTGAGGGTGGCTAAGCAGTTGTAACTAGGTAGGTACAGCTTAGGAGAACGTGCAAAAATTTCTGTGCCAATAGATGCGCGAGACAATGACAGGACCTAAACACAAACTATACGAAGGCAAAGTTGTAGGGTACCATCGCGCAATTGATCAGGCAGTCCGTTGAACTAGAGGAATGCAAAGACAAGGACATCAGAAAAGGCTAAGCAATGCAAAACCCAAAAAAGCACTAAAAATACATTGAGTTGAGAAAAGTGACAAAAATATAGCTACATCGAGTACTAAGACATATCGAGTACTAACGAAACTTCTTGCAATCATCGAGGAAAGAATGTTTACAAAACGGTAGTAGAAAAAGGACCAGTGTCAGCTTGTCGATGAGAAGGTACCGAATAAGCATGCGGTTATTTAGAGCATAGGAATGCATGGCCTAAAGGGTTAAATCATTTTCGTTCGGATTTCCATAGTAGAGTTTTTTTTTTGAAGATTGACGTGGTCCTTTATTAATCGTTAATGTGGTGAATAGAAATATTAGGTACAACCCAAGGGAGACACCAGTTAGCTATATAAGCATTCGGCAGATTATTAAGTGTCAGGGTTTTTCTTCTCTTTTTCTTCCCACAACGCTACAAAATTTAGTAAACCAAGAAGCTAATTTTTATTTATAAATGTAGTTAACGATCTAAACTTTCGATAACTTGCGCTCGTTGAATAAATCATTGGCGCCAGGGTGGTTTTTAGCGGTTATTTTTCTCTTTGTTAAGACCATGTATCTTAATGACAAATTAACTTGAACATTGTAGTTACATCGTTACAGTTCCTTATGTTACATATATGAAAATAGGCTTTTGCGACGATGCTGGCAAAGCTGGTTTCAGCACTGCGAAAAAAAAAAAAAAAATGTACAAAACGATCACGAAACATAAGTTAATCCCTGTGTTTTACATGCGTATTAAAAAAATCGGCAAAAGACTAGGTCGTTGAAACCAGCTGAACATATCTTCTTTTTAAAATGTATCAATGTATAGAAACGCAAGCTACCCTAATGTGGGTCGTGAAATGCTGGAGTTGCCAGCCCAGTCACCACCTGCAGATAGTTGGTTATAGCAGGTTTCATTGAAATGGTGGAAAGGAGCATGCTCTGTTGAGCTTGTTGTTGTGAGCTGATCTCAAAGAAGATGTTCTCGAACACTGGAAGCGGGTTCAGGGGAAACGGGCCATCTGCATGACAATACGAGATTGATGCTCTTATTGGCTGGTAGTCGAGCGAGCTCCACTTTCACTAGCCTGCTAGTGGATGGAGTTATTCGCGATAGCTTTTGTCAGCAGCACCGTTCGGTCGGTTTTCCCCTTTATTATGATGTCGTCACCTGGTTATCGTCACGTACTCTATTGATGCGTTCTTATAATTCTACTGTGGCTTCCTGAAGATGTAATATCATCAATAGGAATGGTTGTTGCCTGCCGTTCGTTTCAGGTTGAGGAAGAGCTGGATTCATCGCAATGATCATGTTTGTGGGCCTTGTTTTAATTTATCATTAGTATAATTATGCACGAATTATTTATATTAAGCTAAGTATATACTGCGGGAATATTTTTTCTTGTAAACGTTTCAAGTTGGCGGAAATGATTCATTAATGATTGACTAAAAAGGGCTAAAAAAAAAAAAACCTCTCAGAACAAAGGTTGCCTTTGTTGAATTGTTTTTCGTTTCGTAAACGGGGACGTCCAGTTGTTGAAATTTGTTGAATAAAATGGTATATGCGGTCTATACCATACGTTTTAACAGAAAGCTAAGCCACTAAGCCCCTATGAAGTAAAAAAATTCGAGAAACATACGAAAAATGACATGTGCAGGCGTATTTTTTGTTATTTTTTTAGATCAAGATCACCTTAATTTTTTTAATCAATGCTTATTTCGATGTCCAGTGCGCAAACAAGTTGTCCGCTTCTTCATTTAAATATCTGTTTGTCTTCCAATTGCTTTAAGAAAATTATTGGCATGATGATTTATGGTCCTTATGTATTCGTATGGTAGTGTGCGGACCATCTCAAGTTAAAGTCTGTTTTACAGTCAAAATAATCGGAAATCGGTTTTTGTGTTCCGGCTAATATACTTTAAATTTGTTTATATAAGTGGCACACAAGTCTGGTAAAGATGTTGCGTGCAGAAACATTTCCCAAAATAGCTGGTGATGATGGTCTCTTATTTTTAAGACATCTGAAGGATCGGCGATGGTAGCGTTTAACTTAACGTAGTGTGTTCGTTTATGTTTATCTTCTATTGATATGACAAACTATTCTGGTCCTGTTTTTCACCAAGGCTTCATAAATTCTCTGTTGTTTTTTAAGGACGTTAAAAGCTGCGCCTAAACTAAGCTGTACCTGCGCCACAAGTGTATTTAATGCAGATGTACTTAGGTCCCAGTAAAAGGACTGACTACTGGATTACTGATCTAAACTATAATTAGTTTTAACTGCAGTCTAAAATCCATCAATGCGATAATTTTTGGATTGATAAAGTTAGAAACTGCTTAGTCTTTTATAAAGTCTTTGCATCATAATATGACGTCTGGATTGTTCTGAATCGTCGCTGTGAGAGCAGCTGTGAACGTTATCTTTGAAGGTCGTTCAAAAACAACGTCTCCATGTCGTAAACATGCGATCGAGGTAATACGAAAAAAGCACAAAAATGAGCAAAAACCTAAAGATTTTCAACCTCTTAGACAATTTTTTGGTGAAATCAACTAAAAGAAAAAAAAATATGAAATTCATTTTGCAATAACTCTGTGAAAACTTTATAGTAATAAACAGTCATTAAAACAATTCTTTCCTTAAAACGTGCACTTGATTTCCTGTAATCTGTAAGATTGTAACCTATCGGACGAAACTTCAGCTCTGACAGCCAAAAAGACGTCCAGCTGGTTGAATTGCTCCTTTGCCGTTTGCAAGCAGGCCCCAGCAATCTGCGACGTTTGTTCCTGTGTTTAAATGGACGAGCAATAGTCAACCCCGAATGGGGCAGTGTCAGCAGAAGAGGGCCGCTTGACAGCATTCATTTTACTGGGGTGTCGAAATTGACTGAGGAGGTGAGGCAGTCATGGTAACAGTGGCTCCAGTAGCTGTTGCAGCAGCAAGTATTATTCGAATTTGAATTGCGAGTTAGGCGAGAGCATCGCTCCTCGATCGAGGCTTGTGCTATTATGATTCTCAACGAGGTTGTGGGCCAACCGTGCCCAACGAAAGAGGCTTGCGTTCGCATAACAATAGCAAAAGAAAGAAAGACCTGTTGTGTAGAACGCGGCGGCAGTAGACCTTTTTGCCATGGCAACGGCAATGACGATGCTCTCTCGAGTTGTCACGTAGCTGTGGCAAGAAATAGAGAAACAGTAAACTTCCCGTTCCAGTTATAGTAGCTCTGTTTAGACGTAACCGTTATCACAGTATTTAGCACGTTTAAATATATCCATGATAGATAATATTAAAATGCGATAAAGCGTCAACAGGATTTTTTGTGGCAAAAAAAAACCATTTCCCACAAGCGTCTAGCCTGGGTCCTGTAAAAGAGAATCATTGTACGAGTAATTTCTTGGCAAGTTACAACTATTTCCGCAGTTTAAATAGTTCCATTGGCATGCTATCTTTTAGTTCAACTTTTTTCGACTGAAAAGTAAGAGTATCGGGTATAGATGCCTCAAAAAATGTTTTGTTTTCAAAAAAATTAGTTTTTGACAGGTTTTTATGAAGGAAGAGCATTTTGCTAGAACCCTGAACCTTAATGTGTAGGGTAAAGGAATAACAGGACATGGAATTCTGTAAGATATCCTGGAAAGGTAAGAAGATATACCTAAGGTGACAAATAATAATAACATTTGGATTACCATTACGTACCTACTTTTTGTAGTAGGATTCCATATTAGGTTTAAGCTAGCACTTCTATTAGCTATATAGTAGCTTTCTTCTATATAGGAAGGAAATCGTTTTTTGGTACTACTGGGCAGCTTTTAGGGAAGTACTCATTTTTGGACTAAATCACTAATCGCTCAACATTTCCACAATTATCCAAACTTCAAACAAACGTCCATCATACTGTCCATTCTTTAGTCGCCATGAGTTTTACAAAGCCTTTCCTTTCGTCAAGCTTCGATATCTCTTCGAAAATATAAGCTAGATTTTCGTCTTATTTTTCTTCTACCATAACGTACATCCTTCGTAGTTTTTCTCAAAGCTTACGTATTCATCACATTAAAAAATTTCATAGTAAGGATTGTTGATAAACTGAAACAAGTTGTTTTTGTACGAAGCATGCGTTCGTCAGCTGTTATTGGTACTAAACAGTCAATTCTTTTTATTAAGCTATCTGGAAGTGTCTAGAGGATTGCAAAACTTGAACAGCTTTCAAGCTAGTGAACCATATTGGTAAGTATTTACAATAAGTTATTGCCTCTACACTACTATAGGTTGATTTAGTACCCTCAGAGAATCATTAACCTAGAGACGAAAATATTGTGAGGCGTTGTAGATCAATGCTCATCAATGAAGCTCCTGCTTCTTAAAAATGAAAATGCTAGTCGAGTCTAGGGAAATGAGAACGTAGAGTTAGAAGTCCCCTAGAGAAACAATAGTTTATTATTGGGACACGCAATCAAGCTGGCTAATGATGATGTGAGGTAAGCATGGGTAAGATGTTTAAAGCCTAAGACGTCAATCTAATTGTCGTGATTAGAAGCTTCTGGTTTATGGCAACAATACTCTGCAGCTGGGTCTTTTGTTGCTAATAGTTGCATAAATTATTGCATGTTTCTTTATCTTCGATTTTCTCAGTTACTATAATTTCATAATTCGCTGTAACGTACGTTATAACTCGTTGTTAGTAAAGACAGGGCACACATTGTTCTTGCCTTATCTGTTCAGAAGCTTCCATGATTGCGCAACCCGTTAAGGGTCCTGAGATGGTCAGCTCGAGTGCATACAGTCTCCTAATTCCCGCTGCTGAATATACCCGGCACCTTCAGGAAACGGAAACTCAATCACTGAGCGTTCATTTTCAGATTTACGCGATACCTTTTCACCCGAACTCAGTATTCTCTGATAACGCCCGATCAGCTTATGATAGAAGACAGCCAAAGTTTAGCAATTCAAGGTGTTTTCAAATTCCATCCGCTATTGGTGAATAGCTTAACAGCTGGTTCTTTTTGTTTTAGGCTTAGTTCCGAACAGCCCCTAGGCGACCGATGCCGTCAGGTCGTTTTGGCAAGAGCAGGAGGTTCATTTAAAGAATACCAGAGTATATAAACTTCTTCATGTCGTAAATAGAACTCTGAGGTAACCTCCGAAGGGTCCCATATGCAAACACATACAAAAAAGACGGATGATTGTTGAGAGTTACTAGACATCCCGCTTCTGTCACAGTTGTTCTGGCTTTTGGACAATTATCGAACTGAGAATGAACTATAATTTTTCCTCTATGTTATCAACAATTTATAAAATTACAAGAATAATAATGTATACTGTTGTATAATAGAGTAATAACATTGAATATAAAATAATATTGAATTTATGAAGAATAATAATATTGTATGTCCTAACGCCCCCGGCATTTTTAATCTGTGTTACACGTCAGTAGAGATAGAACTGTTGTTTGTTGACTTTTCCTAAATAATAATAATAATATTTTTTTCTAGAGGATTAACTGTAAAATGGCTCGTGGACTAGTTCCGAACTTCACACATGGGCACTGGCCCGGAAGTGTGAGACCCGCTCTCACTAAACATCAGCCATGTGCTTATCCTCACCTAAGCCAATCACACATTATTTTGGTCGAGCCAATAACCGAGAACTGGTACTACGATATAATGATTGTAGGACCGTCAGTAAACGTTCCAACCCTTGATGGGTTTGTCGTCGTCCCGGGCAGTCGTTCAAGCTCTTTGTTTCTCTCCGTCACCGTTGATATTTTATGGTTGCTATTTAGGATCTAAGGCATAATTTTGGACTGGTCTTGCAGGGCTTATCCGAGTTTTCCTCAAACAGACTTATAAACCGACCTGGCATGGTAATCATTTTCCAACGCTAGCATCCGTGACATCGGCTGTCATGCTTGCGTTGCATATCATACAAATGGTGATTTCAGTCTTATTTATTGTACCTGGGCATCATATAGTACGTTGTGACACGACCATTTCTCTTGAGTCACTTGACTAAAATTCTAACAATCAGTCTGTACTTCTAAGGAGTTGTCTAACGGGGCGCTTCGCCACTGCTGTCATTCCCTTCTAATTCGCTGTTTTGTCTTTTCCTTTTCTAGCTTGATTGTCTCTTCGATGATCTGGGGCCAGATTACGAGCTATACTACGGTGATTACTGCCTATGTTTCCCATATTTCATAGACTTTCATCGTTCTTTTTACCAAGCGCTTCTTCCCTCCGCAATGTTTCGCCCTGTATCACTTCTGTTCGATCACGGTCATTTTCTACGTGGACGCTGCGCGTAGCGTCACATATTCTTGAAGGCCTTCTTTTTTGTTTTGTGGCTCCTCTTACAGTATTTTCGTTAGGCTATTCACCAGGTCTACTACCCTCTTAGGTGTTCTGCCGACATATGGATCCCTATAAAAATTCGACCCACTGCCACCTCTACGTATCAGCCTTCCTAATCTCTATTTCTATCCTTAATGGAAAAAAATGGATGAATATGTTTTGTTTACAATTACTTGCGGCGTTTCATTGTTTCCTTGGGCCGTATACTCGTATGCCTTTATCCATATACCTATTTTCTTCAGAACAGTTTGCGTTCTGTGTTGTAAACTATCTTAGTTACGCGCTGTGACTAGAATGTCCATGTGATCCGCGTATGGTATCGTTTGAGCTCTTTAGAGCTTCAGAATTTTTATTTATTTCTTAACATGCTTGTATTGGCCTTCGTTGATACGCTGGTGGTCATGTAGAAGTCTTTCAGCTGATGATTAACGGCTTTTTTACAAAAGTGGGAAGCCTTAAGCTTTTAAGGCTATGAGCGGTTTTTTTACCTTATTGTGTCTATTATGACCTATGACCTAAACGACTTAACCGCATAGCATGTGTATAGGTAAATAACCATGCACATTTTCCTGGACCTCTGGTTTTGTTCGTTTGAATTTCGGGTGTCTTGTAAAACCTGTTTTGACTGCCGTTTAGCTAGACCGACTCCTACGGAATTTGTATTAAGTATCCAAGACCGCAAATCTATTCTTTGGTGACACTGTTAGTCTCTTACCTATTCAAGACCCTTGTTAATTGTGTCTAGTAAGTAGATTAGGCGGTATGCTTTAGGCTCTCTGTAAGGTTTCTCTGGTTCTCTGATGCGGACCAGAATGGCTCTTTTCCATCATTTTCTTTCACATCCCGCCCGATCCAGGTGCGTTGCATTTAAAGAATCTTCTAGTCACTGACTCAGTTTTCTTTCGAAAGTAAAAGGGAATAATGCATTTATTATTATTATTAATTATTTTGTCCATCAAGGTTTGGAATCCGGTGACTACTTTTTACTTCTTCCCTCTTGCGCTGTCCTCCACTTATTTAAGCAATTCTTTCTAGCTCTTATCTTTGTGTTTTGCGAATTCATATTTCTCTGCTTAAAATAATATTCAATTCCTCTGCGTCGTCGTTTCTTCTTCTTGGCTTTGGTGATTTTCGTCCGGCTTTATCGCAGGCCTTTCTGCGAGCTAGAGTGCCTGCTGCGTCCATGGGCGTTTCCGAAGGTGTATGTCGGACCATGTTGGCATTGTGCGGCCGCTCAAGAGGCCTTCTTACCTGTATTTCCAACTTGTGTTTTAACAAAACCTTAGGCTGAAGGTTGCAGAGAGAAGCAGAGATTTCGCACATCGATTGTACCTACAGGATACCTGTTCCATGCTAAAGATGCTATTTAAGAGTAATAATTATCGTCTTCAAGAACGAAAAAAAATTCTGGATGGGATCATTTATTTGGTGGGACATAAATGGAACGATTTAACTCCTTCCATTAAAAACCAAAGAACAGTCATCTTTGCACGTCATCGAGGATGGCGACCGCAACATTTCCACGATAACCGCATATAAAAGCATCCTCAATTGTATCAAACTGCCACAAAACTGCTTTTTACTTTGCATTGTAAACATTTTTTAATATAAGTATGAAGTTGGCGACGACATATTTTGGTTGGCAATGATACTTCACACAATTCTTTCTTAAGGACAGCTAAAGAAGCAGTGGGAACGATCGTTACGCCATACGTAAAGAAAGCGTCACCCTAACAACGGGTATTGTTTGTAAAAAAACAAAAGGTGCCTTGCTTACACATATCCGTGCATCGGCTAACAGTTTATTTGTCGCTAATCCTTATACCTATATAGACAGGACATTGAGAATAGGTCAGTGGAAATCTACTACCTAGGCGATATACATCGTACTCTTGGGGGGTCATCGAACGAACAAGTCAGGGCACGTTCTACAAGTAATCGCATATTAACACTTCCATCATTATCATCATAATATTGTGAAAAAACGTACGTTTACGCTATAAAACATTAACAGTTTTTTTTTTTTTCTCAGACTCATAGCTAATTTGTATTCTGATGGTTTCCCTTATCACCTATTATAGTCGTGCTGGCTGCCTGGTTTTAGCTATGAAACTGTATTCGAAAGCCGAGGAAAGTAAAGACATAGCATTCACACAATCCGTGCAGATTACGGCTGGCCATACCGCATTGTATAGACAGTCTGAATGTTCAGGTTAATTGCGTCTGATTACTTACTGTATACAAAGCGTTTTCTACAGTCATATAGTTTGATGTTTTTGAGCTAAATTGCATGTAAGTTAAGTTCTATTTTTTAAGTTAACCCGATACTTGATTTTTTTTTATCTAAAAAAAAAAAACTTTTAGAATCTCTGTGTCAAATATCAGCCTGATAATATAACTTTCGTTGTCTAAATTGTGTAGTATACTAAACAAAGAATGACTGTTTAGAGCTGCACAGCGAATTTGAACGTACTCGATCTTTCTCCACCACTCGACCATACACTTATCGTCCAGTTTTTACTGCTTTATTATACGTTTTGAATTTTATCTTCAAAACCCCCAAAACTAATAATATAGTAGACGGCCAGAGCAAAGCACGAAATAAACACGATAATATCAAGCTTCGTATATTACCCTAAGATTCGCACACACACGGTGCTTGCACGTGAGTTCGGATGTCTTTCAAACTTCGGCGTGAGTGTACAGAGTCTTGTACATCGTGCTATTACGGTAATTATACTTGTGGCTAGATAATTTGTTTTTTTTTTAACTAAAAATAGCCCATACAACATTAAACATTGAGGCGGTAGTATTTCGAACATCGCCCTGTAATCCCCTCAAGCTAGTCTTCGGTTGTACATGAAAAGAACGGTCATCAGAGCGATCATTGAGATTCCTGAAAGCGAATGTTGTACGGGATAGCTGCAGGTACGAACGAATACCGGCATCAAGATGTGCAATGTAATAATAAGGAATTGTGCCAGTTCAATCTTATCTAGATAGCGCTTCCAGGTCAGATAGGGGGTTAGACGGGGTCCAAATGTTGCTAAAAATATATACGTATACAATATGATATGCACACACATATTAACGCACACCCCAAACACGGCCTGACCCTCAACACCGTAAGTCAACCCGTACACCCCAATAGTCACCGAAGCGCAATGATGGTAAACGTGGAACAACGAAATTCGATAGAATTTCTTTTGTAGCGCGTATATAATTGTGCCAACGAAGTCGAAAATACGAACAAATAGATAAGAGTGCATTAGCCCAATAACTTCCATTGTGCGAGACGACCGGTCATCATAATCCACTCCTGAAAGAAAACATTTACAGACATTAGAAAAGTGCAGTTAGTTAAAACATAGTTCAATGCTTTTTAAGGCTTTTGTCCAACCATAACCGTCGAGTCTGAGTTGTAGATTTTATAGTCGTCCCGCTAGGCGCAGGTGAATTTTCAATTCTGATTTGCTAGGAGCCTGCACCTTTTTAGTTGATATGTGTTCGGCGAGGCGCAAAATTTCGTATATTATGCTATGGGCGATTACTGGTAAACAGCCTATTTAGCAGTCTTCTGAACGCTAATATATTTTAAACCCACGTACTATTTTTTCGTCCCTTGCATATTATTACAGGGTGGTTTAGTAAACCCTCATCATCGGTAAAGTCAATCCTGGAATCATGATTAACGAAAGTATTCAATGGATCTGTACACTATGCCATTATATATGACCCGAGATAAATTTTCATCACTCTGCTCCGATTTAACGTAAGCTAAGCTTCGCTATATCCCGAAGAACGCGTTCAGATACGTGTTTGTGTCGACATACATGAGCGAATGAGTATGTGTTTTGTACATTTTGGCAGTAAAGGAAGAAGAAGAAAAAAGAAGATGTTACGCATGCGTTAGTGGTGACGAGACATTTTCCGCGTTTACAATCGATTACACATATAAAGTAGAAGGGTTAACTTTTTCCGATCAAACGGTTTCTCTTGCCGAATATAATATGTATTTTCTTTGGGGGAAGGATAGAGAATCGAAACTCAAATGCGGCATTTTTCATTTGTTACTTTATAGTAAAGCTTTTTACTTAAGAGTGTTATAAACATTCAGGGGTCGTGTGGTACAAATCAAGTAAGTTTGGTACGTATGCGAAACGTTCTTACCGCAGTCTTGTGATAGTATGACTAGTCACCTTAATGATTTCTGACTGAACGCTCGCTCTGGTACTGAAGAATAACACACCTTCGCTTGATGCGGTTAAATTATATTCTACGCAGCGTAGCTAAAAATTGTACGAAAAACAGAAACTTTTTATGATCAATCCGCTAGATTTTAGAAAGTTATCATAAACAATAGCTTGTGTCAGGACGGCCTGACTTCGCGTCGTATAATAGTGTTACCCTGCTCGATCGTGGTCTCGCACCTTCGTTTTTACCATTCGACCTAAAATGTGATATCAGATTAGGATTGGCGCTGCAGCAGCAAACAGCAGGTAAACAGCCCTACGCATTTTTATGCAGTGGTCCATTTCTCAAATTCATAGATTATCTTGTCGAGTGCAGGTGGAACCTGGTACAGCCACTGTTTACACTCCTAGTTAATAGAATTTTCTTTCCATTCGAACTAATTCGAGTAGATGAAATTTTTTGAGAAAAACGATTTTTAAAATCTAATTTTCTGCGCAAAATTCTCGGGTTAAGCATCCACTGCTATGACGTAACCCTCAAAAATAGCAGAAATAGTGGCAATCATAAGCGGTCACTATCTCCACGTTAGAACTTGAACTAAACGAGGAATTCGTATCCAAAAATGGTTTACTTTGAGTGTAACCAAAAACGATCCGGTTAGAAAAAAACACAGTTCTTTTTGCCGCCTGACTAAACGGCTAGATCCTTCAAGGTTTCAACTGACAAAAACTTCCCGCTCTCCCAGAGTACTTCACAGTAGAGAGCGCGCGAGAAGTGCACAGCAGGTTACTGCAATTGAGTCAATTCATACATGGTACTCATTTCTTGGAAATAGGTAGACGGCCATTTGACATCTGAACTTCGTTACCTTTTACCAACGATATCCAAGATGTACTGCCACAATGATATGTACCGATCATTGCGTAAAGCTACTAAATCTGACTAGTCGTTGGCGATGTCTGTATACTGTTGACGTTACAGCAGCTAAAATCGTAAAATGAGACCGGCGTTAGGATGGCCCACATTTGTGGTCCTGTATGCGTACATATGCTATCTGATAAACAGTCGTGCATTTAATTGCCCTAGCCTTTTGCGTAAATAAGTATTTCGTGCTAAAACAGGAAACGTTTCCACGACCGAAGGAGCCGGGGCTAGCCTGTGTAAGTATGTGAATTGTAGAAACTACCAGGCTCGTGATGGCTAAAAGTAAGTGATTTGAACAAATAGAAATCGACGCGTGACAGACAAATTCCCACTTTTAACTAGAACGATTTTTAATATTTAAAAGACACAAATTTCTATATAAAAATACTGTACCTAATTAAAACTGAGCCGGTATTTATTCTGGCCAAAACGTATCTATCTCGCGAATGAATATTATAGGTTCGTTTTAGATAATTCTTGATAATACCGGGTAAACGATACCTGCTCTGCAAAATGCCTTGTTTACTATTAACGGAACACACATTTATCGGAAACTGAGTTAATGTTTTTGCACAAATGTATTCTGTAGTAACGTCCAGGAATTGAATGAATAAGTTAATGCCGACCCGACCCGGAAAGCTAGAGTATTAGCTCTGTAACGTAATAGTTTCCTTTCAAAATATTGGCCTATTGGCTAGAAAGCCAGCACTCAGGATGCCATATACGTACTTGATCGAATTCAATGCGTTCCACCCTTCACATGTTACGAGGCATTTCTAAGCGTAATTAATACAAAGGCTTTTGCTATAACGAAACAAACTAATATTAAGGCAAACTTAAAGTTAAGAGATAACTTATAAAATAAGGCAGATAAATATCCAAGACAAAAGGACACAACGAATCATAGAACTCTTTTTATAACCACAACAAAAAAGCCATTCGCGGAACGGTACGACCGAAGGGACAGCATGACAGTTCGAAAGTCAACTTACCTTGGCACAGGAAGCTGTAGCCTCCACCGAAGTACGTTAAAGGTAGCGTCCTGCACAAGAAATATACATTTGAGGCCACCATAATTAACGAATAGAGCCTTGTAGACCACACCAACTCGAACGGTTTCCGGTTCGCCATCACGGACGGGATGGCACGTTTTACCTGGTTTAGCACATTTGCAGGGAAAATGTCGCCGAACATATAGGAACTTCAACTCGACCATCTAAATGAATATCTATTTGGCTATAGAGTTTCAATAGAGAGTTTCTTTGTTTAGATCATAGTTCGTACCTACCAAGTTTCTAGCAATAAAAATAGCCAGTTCCAACAGGCGCTAACGAACGTGAGGGCAAAATACGGTAAAGGATCTTCTTTTCGTTTCAAGTGGTGGCCTAGCATTGTATAATAACAGATGTATCAAACACTATAAAGAATATGGTAAAATTCATTTCAAATGAGCTACAACCACTTGACACGGTACTTACTACATTGTGTATGTAGGTCTATTTGAGGGTTAATTAGAGCGCGTGATCAAGTCGTTTCGAAATAAATAAATAAATAAAGCTTCGGGAGGATCAAGCTTTGGCATTTTCGAACTGACAGTGCACGCAGCCATGCACGTATTTCAACTGTATAAAATTGCTAATAATAAGCATTGCTATTAGTTAGAAAGAAGATTATCTTAAGAAGGATTACTGATTACCGCTATACAGACATAGGACAGAACGCTTTACGCAGTTTTACTATAATCGGAGTAGTAACTGTGCTGTATTTTAAACGGTGAACTCATTTTGCAAACGTTATCTACAGTGATTGTTTGGGACCCTGTATAATTCATTCAATTTTGATATCCATCAAGCGGTTGAGAAGCGAAACAGACCCCCTGGCTTGTGCGAATAGTAGTCTCTTACCAGATAAACGTAGCAAGCGAGTATGGTAATAAGTAATTTCGGATCGTCAAGCATTAGCCATCCTTCCGTCCGTTGATCCTTGCTGGAAAAGAAGGGACTTTGAATCGGGCCTAGCACCTCGGACGACATTTTTGCTGTTTGTGCTGCAATAAATATAACGATAGAGAAATTTAAGTTCATGCCACTTTGGTCGACGCATTCAAAACGACCCCTTTCAACATCTCGTAATTACATCTAAACTAGAACTATTAACTTAATCTAAGTTGCGTGGAAAACCTGCCCGTATAAGGGTATCATAAGCCAATGCTGACGAACTTAAAGCATGTACATGGTGCTTCTAAAAAATGTATTTGGCTGTGCCAGTAGAATATTAAGTCCAAGTCCGCGTTATCTAAAATAATAGATTGCTTTTAACACTGCGGACATAGTTATGATGTAGGCCTGTGTAGGATGACTAAAACTGGCTTCAGGTATTAGAAGCATGACCAATTTTTTGAGAGGCTCTAAATAAAACGCAAGCCTCGGGAACACCCGAGAATTCCGGAAAAATTTCCTATGTCGCAGAACAAACAGCTGCCTAGGAATCTTATCTGTTTGAGCCTTAGCTATCTTTTCTAATATGATAATGTATAGAGACATATACGTCGGAGTAGAACCCTGTGCAGCACATTATTTTCTGCAGCAATATTATTGATGACTGTATCAATATGTTATGCTGCAGATCGATAGTAGAATAAAGACTAACTTGTATGTGCGTATGTACGGTGAAGCAGGTATTAGTGAAGAAGTTGGATTTATAAGCGGCTCGAAGCTTAGAGATGCCACTGTGGGCAACTGTGTATCTGAACATATCATTGTGAGGAAAAAATATTCCAGCATTTTCAAGTGTTTTACGTGACGAGCCCGTGAAAATGAGAATAAATTTAATGCGATCTTCAGATACGACGAGGCATAGCATCACCACTAGCAACAACGGCGGCGGCTACAACATTAGTTGCTACAACAATCGATAGAATTATTTTCGTCGTTATTAACACAGTTTAGGAGTGAGGATCAGCTGTGCCTGAGCGGATCCTTAATGAAATCTCTCCGTAGATCATCGTGGACGGTTCAATAGTTAGGAAAATGGATATCGTCACGCATACGTCTAACTTGTTTAAAACTGTTCCGTGTGTTCTTGTTTAAAAGTGTTCCTGTGGCGACAGCTAGCAGTCGGTACGCTGGGGCTGTGTATGCTCAACGCCGACGTGAGCTTGCGCGTATCGTGTCATGCTAACGGCATTCTGTACAAAGCAACTGGCAATCCATGGCGGACGATAGCACGGTAAACTCGGCTATCGTCATGCTTGCGATCCCCAGTGCCGTTCTACAGAAGTCTGCATGCAAGGCGATGAAGAATGTAAGATAGAAAATGGAGAATCACCTAGATAATCTAGCACTAATATACGGAGCAAATAAAACCTTCGAACTAGGCATTTGTTTTATTCCGGTAGTAACCAAGAGGCCTAACGAGAATCGATTGCGAGTCTGTTGGCTTTTCATACGTCTAGCGTAGCATCCGATCTGGATGAATAACGACAGTGTCCTTTCCAAATCCTTAGATCGTAAATCTGGCGGTTCTGGGGTGCGAAACTGATCACTGAAGGACCACATTGTTTTGGTAGTGCGTCCTTTTTATGTTTTGTCATTTTAGGCCTCTTGCATAAAATTAAATAATTATATTTGCTATATACGCCTTCCTGGCGGCAATGTCTGGCCTTTTGCACACTTGCTCCTAATCCGACGAACTGCATACTTTAATTCCACCTGCAGACCCCAATCCTACTGTCTATTTTAGACCTTTTCCCGCCTGTGACATCTCATCAATTCCATCTGCTCCCTAATGATTCAAGCTTTCTACAAGACCGGGCTAAAAGCTAGTCGTAACGGTAATTTATAGTGGAACACGAAACGTGTGATAGCCAGTATGAGTTGTAGATTATGTAGATGCTATAATGGTTACGGAGATCGGCAAGGCACGGATGCAAAGCCATTTTCAAAGAGCTCCATGACATGCCTAGAAGAAGAAAGAAGAACTACTTGCAGTCCACCTATGACATTTGCGTTCATCTCGTATCAAGTTGCTTTATAGTGGCTATAAATAAGTATATAATTATGTCAAATCTGTAAGTTACTCTATTTCTGGTTGCGCAAGATGTCGTAGTCAAATAGAGGAGAGCTCAGCGCTTCTGCCTGCCATTATTCTTATTGCATGAGAGGCTTTCAAATCTTTGAAAAGTCGACTGTTTTTGGGAAAGCTTTACCTATGTGTTAGCAAAATGTTTAAAGCCATTATGTCAATTAATCGAATAAGTGATTCAGTCTCACAAGCAGGAAGTTTCCCTCGTGTTATCTTTCCCTGTAATTCATACAAAGCGTTTGACACATTTGAATGAAATAGGCGCGGTCCTTGAATAGATGACTGATACCCGAAATTTAATTCATTTTAATGGCAACAGTGACGCGTATGGTAAGATCGCTATTTGTTTGTTTCTCGAATGGGGACGCTGCAGGTAGCCTTAGCTATTGTATGCATACATATTTCATTGATGTGGTTTAATTTTTTCCAAAAGCTTCTAAGTTGAACAAGAGAATAACATCGACATGGCGATAGAAAACGTATGTAAGTAAAAAGTAATTAATAACATTTATTGTATTATGAATTGGTTCCAGGGGTCAAATGTTTAACAGGAGGCTCCATCTTAGATCGGTAGTCAGAGGTAGGCCTTTATCGGGGGTTTTAAAATGCATTTTTAGTTTCAAACGTATGAGGGTCATGTCTCTGAAATTTGTAGAAAAGTTTAGGCAAACATTTCTATTGCCTCGAAACCTATTATAACCAAATTTTTATCTATACAAATCAATTTTAGGACATATTAAACTACTGGTGATCGACTGCAGCTGTGTTAAAGATGCCGCTTCGAATACTCGACAAGGAGTATCATCTAAGAGAACCTAAAACAGCCAAATTGAGAAATTGGACCTTGTATCCAAAATCATAAAGTAATCAAAAATGACAGAGGCAAATAACGATTTACAAGCGCTAAGGACAGGCTATATTAAAAGGCCAATGTACAGAGCTGTCCGATAACATGTAAAGACCTAAATTACTTTGTGAACCACAACAAGTGGTGCTAGAATACAACTTTCTTCTTCTTCATACCCGAACTGATAGCAAATAAGAAGTTCACTTGCGCCACCTGTGTAATTGGCTCCCAGATTCGAAAAGAAACTCAAGCTAAAACCCTATCACTTCATCAGCAGCGCCTAAACAGAGCTCTACTGTTGGTAATGCTGATTCAGGATTATATTTACGGCTATTAGAAATTTTCTCTAGACGCTTACACGCAGGTTTAAACGGTTATACAGCTGGGAGGGATAGTCGTTTAGAATGACGTTGGGGTTGACATTGAACAATTGTTATACGGATAATGAGGGGTGTTTGGTTGGGGGGCGAACATGGTTATTTTTTTTTTCTGGCGAAACACGTTGGCTCAACGTTGCCGTCGGCTAACATCAGTGAGCGTCAATATCATCACAGACACATATTTATTCGTTAACTCATATTAGTCTCCGTATCAGCACAATGTATTTTTCAAGCATTTCTGAATACCTGAATATCTGAGTCAACACAGTGACGCCTGACACAAATTGAAGTAATTATCTTATCTATCTTCAAACTGCATAGCATATGAGCTGCTTAGTTAAAAAATTTCGGTAGACCGTTTGTAAGCATAATATGCCAGATAGCGATTTCGCATAGGAAGAACATGAAGAACTGTGGTAATGGCGAATCGGACGACGGCACAGTTCGGCGCCTCATGCTAAGAAATGATCTCGCAAAGCTCGGTCCTGGCGCTGAAAGCAGGATGCTTTGCGTTTTTGTTGCACGTATGTAGCGCTGACGTAAAGCTCGATTTGAAAACAATGGCGCCAATTCAGAAACATGCGGTCGCTATGGCAACCCCGAAGCAGTTGTTTCAAGTGGAGATGTCGCGGGTGCTAGCATGGATATTGTTCGTCATAGAAATTATACAATGGTAGACTTTTAATAGTTGGACTTGTTACTGGCCCTGAGGTTGAGAACCTATAATCGTTGTGGCAATATATATTACTTCTGTTTATGGACGCGCTATAAGCGAGTTATTGGGGAATCTTTTCAATGCGCGAGGCATTTCTAGATATATTGTTGTTCGAGCAGATACTTTTTTAAATTTATGCTATAAAAGTAAAGTCGCTTGACGCATATACCCTTTAAAAAGATGGCATATGAAGGTAAGATTTGACACCTCACACAATTGTTATTATCGAGTTTTGCAGTAGTAGCACTAACTGGATGTTGGCAGGGCAAGCATATAAATGTGCACTGAATACATAACCTAGCCACGGAGCTTTGTCCTTAAAAATTGTTACCTGGTAGTTTCCAAATACCCTGCCAAAGCTCTTAAAAGGGCACGCAATAAGATTAAATATACAGTACGGCATCATCTTGAAACGATGTCAATGACGCTATGCGCGTTGTCGAGCCTCAAATATCAAATTTATGACGGAAATTCGTTGGATTTCCATGTGTATGATATAATACATGGAGTAACAATGCTATGTGATATGCAAAATGGCATCAACCGTTAGGTCACCTTACATGTCCAGGCCTTGTGACAGAGTTTGCCGCCACAATGCTGAAAGGTTTTAAATATTACCGCGAGTGAGAGGCGCTGCTGTCTTCTTGAAAGCTCACGAGCGCATGCATATTGAAACTGCTTAGATTTCAAAGGCTAAATTTCCAAATCCCCTAGATTTCCGGCATCATTGACAGCGCCGTTGCCGGCAGCAGAATTACGATGGAAACTCATAATGATCCCTATGTACTTTTCAAGTTGATTGGATCATGTTTACTGAAAGTCTGCTTTCGTAAGGTTACGACAGGATCTTTCACAAGCTCGGGATTCATGGATTGAAATTTTTCTCAAATTTCCTTGTTTCTGAAGCATTTAGTTGCAGTTTATGTGCTTCTCGATGCTGGCGTCTTCACAAACTGGTTCCAAAACAATCACTTAGTTATCGAGGCTTGAAGAGACTAACCGTTTACCCGGAGCAGCCCGCGGTTGCTTGGTATAATGGCCTTGGCGTAACCTTATTGTTTCTACCAATCTATGTCGCATGTAAAAATGTCTCGTAGGCCCTTCCCGACGTTCTTATGGATTCGCCTTGCTTAGACTTGAATTCAGACCAGATGTAACTTTCGCATATTGATCTGAATATTAACCCATGTCAGTTGGTAGTTCCCATTTTAGGTGTCACTCGGCCTTTGTTGTACATGTAGGGACGAGCCCATATGCAATATATTAATGCAATCGAATGTTACGAATCCAGCCACGATGCAACACGGTTAGTACGACGCTGTGTATAACTCATGGTGGCTATATAGTATCGAAGATTGAGCATTACGTAATGGGTAAAGGATAGTTAGAAAATGGCGGACGTATTTATCGCTGACGAGACAAATTTTCTCATCTATTATTATGGGTTGTCTTGATGAGTTTCTATGTTGCAATATTACGTTGTGGGTAATAGTATCTCTGGTTATACCAATTAGGATCAGTAAATCGCCATGACTGCAGATCCAACATTATTTCATGGAACGAAAACAGAGTCATATTTTTTCTCTGCTGCAGTTGCGCATATCGAAGCGTTAATATGGCACAGATATCCAAATTCCGTGTCTGATCATCATCAAGTCTGGTCTGTACCATAAGCGTCTCTTTTAATTTTAGTTTATATTTTTCCTAATTGTCTTAATTGATATCTCAATTTGTAGGCTGCTCGAAGAGTACTTCTGAATGGAACGCGCAACTTCAAGTTAGCAACCGCCTGTCTAGTTCTATACTGAACACTGAGCTGCAACAACAAAAATCAAACCTATTTATAGAAGGCACATTCGCACATCGACCCTTTTCCTTTCTCATACGACACTTTTTCATATGAAGCTCAAGTCTCCTCAATACCTTGTGGAACCGCTTGTGCCCATAATCACCGCCAAATTACGCTTGAGAATAAAATAATTTCACTGTTGGGTTATATTCCAAGTTCTAAATTTAGTATTATATCTTACATATGATATCTATTACATGTGGAATATATAGATATAGACATGATAGATGGCGGCTTCCAGCATGAAACGAAGTGTGTCTACACCCCGGGTCTCTCTCTCTCTCTCTCTCTCTCTCCAAGAGTACAGTGACTTACATTTTCAAGACGCACACCCGAGTACAGCTATAACTGTGCCGTTGATAGTAAAGGCGTCAAAAATCATTGTCACTATTCGTATATTTCCAATGTCGCTTAATGAATCGTATACTTCTTGTAAACCTAAGTCTTCTCTAAACCTGTCTCCCGGCTGCAAATTTAGCTATCGGCCTTAATAAAATGAGATCGATTTCTATCAAACACGATTGGTCTATGTTTCACAAAAATTCACTTTAACCTAATACTGGAATATGTGAACAAGGATCAGTTCGACAGGTTATGGTACGCTTAGTGTTCAACACACTTTTACTATAATTTTTATAATTGGGGTACTTGAAATAGTTGGGGCTTAGTATAGTTAGAAGCGAGTTTTCTTTGATCCCTACTTATGGGGCCGTATGGTTGGGGCCTTAGGCCACGATGTCTGCGGTTCTAATCCTTTGCTGAATAACATTATACGTTCAATTCGAACTATAATAATAATAATAATAATAATAATAATTACATTTCTTTGAACAAAAAGAACATCCAACATTACAGTTATCCGGCTTAGTGTTCATAAGTGCTATTCGAAATTTTCGATATGGATTCGGTCGCTCAAAAGTGGGGTAATGGAAGAGAGGGGTTGCTGCGTTTTCTCCAGTACACAGGCTAGTGAGGTCTTAAAAAGCCTCTGAACATTGTCAAGAAGATTGATATAGGTTATGAGTGTTCTGCCTGTTTTTAAATGTTTGAAGATTCTACTAGTTGTGGTGTGTTTTGGTTAATATTATATTTGGTTGTCACTTCTACACAAGATCCTTCGTACCATAATATATTTTGTAGTTATAGTCGAGGAATGAATTTTTCAATACATTTTGCTCGATATTGTTGCAAAAAAAAAATATCTACGGTTATTTAACCATATATATATAACGAGTGGAAGCTAAATATCTAATAAAAATTGACGCCATTGAAGGTTAAAAGATGACCTCGCTGTCCCTCTCATCTCACACAATGCAGCTCAGTCCATCATAACTAATCATAAACTATTGGTGCTGTGGGGTTTTTCTCACTGATCAGACATTGTCAGCGACACGAAACCAGAAAATACCACAAAAGAGATGTCAAAGTGTGTACAGAAGGAAAATGACCGAAAAAAAAAAAAAAGATAGAACAATAAAAGCTTTGAGTTAGCTAGCGGCCCTTGCCTTGTAAAATAGTTTCCTAACAGTTTGTGCAAGTTTATTAGATTGCGGTAGAATAGGCTCGTCACGAAGGCCGTTTTTTTTTTTTTTTTTTTAGTGTTACAGTCATCCCATTCACAGTACTAATAGGCAGTTATAAGAAAATTACTTGGATATATGTGTTTGTGTGTGTATGTATGTGTAGCGTGAACGTGGCAAGCTGACGTTAGATAATACCGATTATGCGAGGGATTTGTCCAGCATAATTGAGATATTTTTTTTAGAAGTATTTGCGTTTATGTTAATCGGTGGTAAAGGTACGCAAATGTCGTCACACGCGTGGGCTGCTCGCTACGCTCTAAATCAAGAGACGGACAGCCTCTCAGTGTGTTTATTATTATTTATGGCACCTAGATTATGGAATCAATAACATGTTCAGTATGATGGTAATCTCCAACGTTGAACTCTTATTGTTAGCTTAGCGGGCTCGCATTATTAGCAGACTATTTAGCGGTTCGTTTGAACTGAGCTGAATAGTAAATAGGATAAAACATAACGGAGGCATTATTTTTATATAGCGCTAGGAATGTGTACGCAACAAATACTATCTATCTGGTATTATCTTGCTACCTTTTCCGATATCAGCTAAAGTGGGTTCGATGTTAGATTCGTTTATGGCGTAACTGCATAAAGCTATGTAATCAGTTCGACCATCATTATTGTACTGGATATTCGTACTAGATATATATCTAGTAAGATAGTTTACGATCGTGTGTTTGAATCGTCTTTTGATCCTCGTGTTAACATCCGATACGCTCCCATCGGTCAGTTGTCTCTAACTGTTAGCAGTTTAATTTTTTTAAGCTTCTAGGTAATTATTAGACCGGTCGAGAAAGCAAGCAACGTACGTGAAAAGACCGATCCTTTCTCAGAAACTTCTTCAACAAGCCATGTAGTTCTTAATCCCTCCTAGTTCACGATAGTCTTCCCTGCACTCCAATATAGAGCGAATCGTTAATTTTTTCAAATTGTTGTCCAGTAGTAATTGTTGAGATTGTTCTCAAACATGTCTTTTCTTTTTTATCATGACCATATTAGTCATTAAATCAAAGCTAAATTGAAAATTTATTCGAGACAGACGTATTTCCGTTCACGTTGATCGGCGACAAAGATACGCAAATATGCTTATGTTATAAAAATATCATTAGAAGCATCTTTGAGATAACTGGCACGTACGGTTATGTTCAGTTGATCTCGAAAACGATTCGAACGATTTTTCAGATCAACGAGGAGACGTTATGGGAAAATAAATAGCCCATCAAAAAATGCTTAGGCTAAGAATTTTATGGATCTTTTTTCCACACTCTGATATAGACGGTGTTGAAGTGGCACATATTCGGACATTTTTTTTTTTCAGCAATGACTTAAAGCTTGTAAAACTTCTAAATATGCTTAATTTTCAGAGCGGTACGCTTTAAGATCTATGTATGGTGTTTCTCCAGGTAACGACGAAGAAATCGAAACCAAGGAAATTTCACTTGTTTGGTTTTTACCTATCAATCTACTTCTTCTTATATAGTCGTGAAAGTTTCACCTCGAGATAACGAGTCAATGTGACCACGAGCAGAGTGACGGACGGCTAGTTGCAATAAAAGAATAAGTTTATTGACCTAAGGGAAAACATTTCTTATAAGATTATGGAGTACCTAGTACGTTACGGTGAAATATCTGAATCAAGTGACCGCGCGAGCAGTCAACGTGACGTTTCATGCAATTCTTACAAGAATTATGTAATGAGCTTACTGAAACAGGGTGATGGGAGAGCTGAATAAAGAAAATTGCTTTGGAACCACAAGGATAATTTCGGCATGGTAACTACATCATTGCTTTCAAGTGTAGATTCAGGACATGCGGGTCTGAACCCACTTGAAGTTAGGCTACGGAAATAACAGCGTTCAGTTAGAGTGTCCGGTATTTATGTTCAATGCGAATCAAGGATGAAAAATATAACAAGGAATAGACAAAAATTCTGGGTGTCTCCGGATGAAAGTGGGCTGATGCTGTACACGTATGTTGCTGTTTGCTATAACATAAATTAGATAATTACAGGCACTCCATCGTGATCTCACAGATGTCCATATCTTTCGGAGTAAAAATAATAACAAACAGATGGAACCTGTTATAACTGTTACAGTGCCGTAGGAGAGGGATAATTGAGAAAATTATCGTTACCAAGCCTAATTCGCTTAACTACTGCTTCTCTGATAAAATCGACATCCATATAACGTAAGCCATTAATCATATTATTATTATTATTATTATGATTTTTCACAATATATAAATAGACACAATGGAAATTACACTATCTTAAAAACAGTAGAGGTAAAGATTTGAAGTCATCGCTTAACGTTGGAACCATAGATGCTAGCCAATTATCTTGAAACACCTATATATATATATATATATATATATGTCCAAGTTTTGTTCGTTCAAAATCTACAAAATCTTTCTGGAAACGGTAACTTAAAGCTGCGCGCCGCTGTATAAAATGGTCTAATATCTGCTTTCAAACGTATTTGCAGTACTTAAGTCGCTATATAAAATTACTTTTGATGGTCCCCACTTGAAGAACAAATGAGTCCCAGGGTTTTTGGGCTAAGTTGATGAAGTATTTTCCGTACGAGAATGGATACCTACAGATACGCGGTTACCAAAATTTATTACCAAACTGGAACATTTTAAGATTCTGGTGAAAATATTAAGCCTTTTGAGAATACGAGGCCGATTGAAAATGGTATTGATTGTCTTTATTGCACAGAATATACAAGCGCTTTGGCCAACAAACGCGTAGTGCTTATATATTAGAATAGTAGCACTGCATAATATTTTTATTTGAATTAATTAATAAATATTAGTTAATTAATAATAAAAATTAATTAATATATAATAATAACTTAACTCGAAACAATAGAGCCCCATTTAATTTAAGGCAATAATTAGTGACACTTTTAATACGTCTTGCAAAACTTCGGGGCCTCGTCTCACAATGCCTGCGTAAGCTAGTTGACTGTTATAGCAGAATAAGTACATTCAATATTGCTCGTTCTCAAACCTCTCGATGTTTCACAATTAAAGAAAACAAACACAGATTGTTGAAAGATCATAATAGTCTGTCGCTCACGGTTAAACGAAGTGTATAGGTTCCATCTCACCTTGCTACGTAGAAGGGTTTGATCAGCCTCACTATTCCGCTATGACCAAACAAAGTATTGCCACTACACTGAGTCTCTTTCTATACGTGCTCTGACATTCGCTTGTGACTTACGCTCACACTCGAACACTTAACGTGACTTCACGCGACGAGGCGTGAAGTCCTAAATGCAACGAGCAGGTGAATTACTAGTAGTCCTAAGGCACACGGGCACTAGTGCCAGATTCAAGTTGAAGAAAGAACAAATCAGCAAATGGGACAGACCATCACGACGACCAACACCCGGTCGCACTAGGATCCTTCAATAGAGACCCAGGGACAGGGGAGCCAACTACAACGAAACTTTTTGCAACCCCAAATGTGCACAGCTGGCGGTTAAAAGAACGGATCTAGGATTTAGATCAATGCGCACACCAGTCTGCTTCAGAACGGAAGTGACGCTAGTTCAGCTGTTGCTTCTGGGCTCTTAAGTGATTGTCGCTACAGATCTTGTGCTTTGTTAACACTGCTACAACATCGGATTGATGATTTTCCAAGGATAGTCGCATTCGTCTAGTAGCCAGTCTGTGGCCGCTGTCTTTGATGCTCCTTGGCGCTAGGCGCTGATCGACGGTCTGAAGCGAATACGCGTTGAAAGAGGGTCAAGAAAGTGGCGTTACTTATGGTGATGATGGCAGCTATGAAACGAGTGGCTTAAGACCATATAAGAAGGACGGTACAAACCGAGCTGCACTGAAAAATAACTACGAGTCACTTCCAGTTTCTATCAGTCTAATGCCTTTGCTTTGTAGCGGAATGGTTATTCTCTCCACATCGCTTTACTGTGTGTGTACAAGATATGGCCTATGTAAAGGGAACATTTTTATCTTGCCTTTACTTGTATCGACTGTAATCGTTGGTAAATTCGGGTTAATTTTCTAGCATATTATATTAAATAATAAAATAAAATCTCTATTGAACCCACAAAGCACACTTCTCAGAGGTGTCGATTGTTACGCTGCAGTTATAAAAATTTAATAATGTAAAATTTTTGTACATCAAAGCTTCTATCTATTAACATTTAGAATGGATTTAATTTGGATTAATTAAAAGATAATGGATTTACTTTCCGAGAGCTATATTCGCTCGTTGTTCAGAGGAAGTCCCTCGTCTCCTTTAATGAACCAACAAGTCAAGTATCAAAGACAATTCACTTGGGAAAGTCTGACATTATAGATGAAACAATAAATAATTGTTTAGCAAATTCAGCAGGTTATGATAGAAGTGCATCTCGAACTTTTAACTTAATTACATAAAATTGAAGTAATGTAAAGTAACTGTAAGCAGAACATCAGTGATTATTTAAGTTGTGAATGCATCTTTTGGAAGTGAACGAATCCACTATTTAGTGAGCATATATGTTAGCTTTGTTCAAAGTTGCCATATTTACAAAATGTAACTATTTTTAACACCGAATTGGATACCCTGTCTTTTAAAAGTTCGGACATCTCGTCGGTAATAATGATATGCGCTGGTCGTCAAAGGCGTGGTAAAACTAGAGAAGTGCAGCTTATGAAGAAAAATTAGAAAACGAAAGGTTCAAGTGATAGCAAAGTAATTATACAACTTGGCAAGTGCCTTCGTTTCCTATAATATTCTAACTTTTGCTTATACCATAAAACGGCCAAGGAACAAACGCGAGTCCTCTATTCTATGGAAAATCATACTATAATTAGTATTAATAATAGCAGAGGTAATATTAATAACAAGAATAATATAATGGTGTTTCGGGAAAACGTTGACCGTTTTTCTGACGTATCTCAGGTAGTGTGAATTTCGGTAAATTGACATTACTATCATGTGAAAGCTGACGTTTTAGTAGAGTGTTTAATTTGTTTGAATATCTTCTTTAAGATAAAGCACCATGAAGATGAGTAGACTTTCGTTACGTTCCACAAGTTTCTTACGATAATGGCGCAAATACTGTCCGGACCCGTAGAAAAAAATCTGTGCTATTTATAATCAAAACGGCTTATCGGAAGAACCGGCCCAAAGACGGTTCTGTTGCTTTTATTCTGGGAACTTCATCGGGAAAAATCAATGAAGTTCTTACAAAAGTTAGGCAAGAGTAACACGTGAGTGGTCGCGATATCGCCTAGAAGCTAAGCATCCGCAAGCGAACAGCTTTTAAGTGCTTTGAAGAAGGTCAGCTGCAAAAAAGCTCGTTGATTGGGTGCCACACGAACAAATATGCTTGGTTGCATTTTCATCTGCGGAACCCTACAGAAATATAACGAAACCAAATTACTTCTAACATTGAATTTCTTGTTCATTGATGATGAACAGTGAATCACAAACGTAAGTAAAAAAAAAAAAAACTAACAGATAGGCTGTAAAATTTATGGCAAATTTCGGACTACCGCCAAAAAGATGGTACTAGGTGTTCGTGAATTGTGAGTTGTTGCTATAGCCTACCAAAACGATGGATACGGACTTTTACTGTCTATAAAATTGCAACAAGCCATTGAAAAGAATCAATTAGCGAACGCAAGAGGTGTGTTTTTTGCCACGGCAAACTGTCAGACCATGTATATATAGTTACTCCCCACAAGTTAAGGAATCTTGAATAGGAAATTTCAATGCATCTGCCGTATAGCCTAAATCTTATACCGTCACTTAGGTTTCTGTAGAACTTCTGTTAATTTAGCTTCAATGATGGGCTACAGAAATTACTTGTCACAATTTTTTCGCTCAGAAAGCATAGTTCTCCGTTATATATATTACTGCCGAAAGCCTAATTATAAAATAAGGTCGGCAAGCTTTGTAATTACAGCCTAACAGACTCTTCGTTCACGTACTTCGTGCTGACGAAACAAGTTTACTCTTATTGTGCATAATAAATAAATTACTCTGGATTCAGATAGACATATGGACCGGTTCATGCGGACACAGTAACATTTCACCCCATCTTGTCAAGATAAATGGTTCCCTGCTTTACAATAGTAGCTCTCATTTATATGCAAAGTAATGAAACGCCTGCCGTATATTAGTGTATATTTCAGTAAACAATACGTTGTTTGGCGTGAAGAAAAAGCTTAAAGTATTGGATGTCGTTGCATTTTGGACTTATTTAACTGACAAATAAACGTGGGCTCCGACAGCCAGCTGTTTCGGGTCAAGAGCAAAAGCCAATGTGGTAGACAAAGACTGTAAAATCTAGTAACGTTTTATTTATTCAGATTATCATTACCGTTATCGTACATTTGAAACGAGTGCTGAATATCAAGCTTGCACAGATAGAAGCAGACTTTACAAAACGAGTACTAGTATCAGACCTACAGAGAAGTCACAGAAAAATCATTGTAGCAGTATATGAAGTTGTGTGTATTTTTGTAGCGTTGTAGTTTGCCCAAGCCCACATTGTCGTACTACCTACAAACCCGAGAATCCCTGAAAATCGGCCTTAGCTTGGAGGTGGACATATTATAAACGATCTGCGCATATCTCATTCCATTATAAATACGATAAGCAATAATATCCTACTTATTGATGTAAAGAGTAAAGATATTTCCATATCAGACGGTAACATCTGAATTCGGTGAATAGCTGATTTAGACAAGAATTAAACGTTTTTTGTACAAAGATTTGTTCAAAAAGGAGGTTATTCGAGCAGTGAGATACAGCCTGATATCGCGTATTAGCTGTTTGTTTCTTTTATGTACATTCATTTTGCGATTGTGTTATGTTTCTTTTGAAACATCGTTGCGTCGTCTGCCATCTATAAAAAAATAGAGCTACTACGATCAAATTCACGAAAGGAACAGTCCAAACTATTTGCGTCGTATAAACGTCCATATGCAATTATGTTTTATAATTTGCTCGATAATCAGTATCGATTCGTTGTAGGTCGTCGTACGGTAGAAATGAGCCTCAAATGTTTGTCCTTATTCCACGTATCCTCTTTTGAACCTAAGGAAATTTTAGCCTGCATAATCATCATGGTAGCGCCATCGTCTCAAGAAATACCAATAATGCAGAACCCGAAAATGTGTACGTGCCGTACTAGTAATTCAATCAACACCTCTATCTCGCGTCATTCAAGCAAAAGGATCACGAATAGTATCGAACGGTAAATAGACGTGCGGCGTTGATCGAGGTTTATTTACGTTCCGAGAGTAGGTTCCATTGGTTATGTCCATTTCGTAACTACCGCGTTCCGTAAAGCTGGTGTAAATATTTATTTATTTTTTTGTTATAATTTTTGGATGTGAGCCAGTACAGCAAGTTTCACAAAAATATTCTCTTCACTTATTTATACTTTTGGCATATAAAATTGTTTTGGTGCATCTGAGATGGCTGTGCGTACGTATATACAGTGAAAACAACCGGATGATGGTGATATGATTCGGATCATTAATTTTTAATAAACGAAGTTTAGTACGGCTTTCAATTAGCACATGTCATAGGTGCAGCAGGCCCAGCGCTTGTCAGACCACTGGCGTTGGTCCAGCCCGGCGGTTGCGTAAGCGTATTTCATTACGTGAGGAAGGGAACATAAAAGGCGAAAAAACGTGGCCAGCGACTCGATTAAACTAGGCAACATTGATCTTTTTACCGAAACCCATTTGTAAGGCCGCTTACAACTTATGATGAAGTTATCAGCCAGCGCGCAGCTTTGATGCAACCAACTTATTATCGCATTTAGCGTACTCGAAATTCGTATGCACAGTAAAAAATAATACTAATAATAGCACTAACTAATTCTGAAAAATCAATAAGTTGAATTTTATGACAAATTTTACCAGCTTGTTAAGTAAGGTGGCACGAGACAACGAACCCTATCGAATCCTGCAGATCTGTCGTTAATCGATATAATTAGGTTTGCGTATGGAAGAGTGAATAAACATATGCTGTACAGAAACTTCCGTTCCTGCACGGCTTGTCAAAATTTTAGACACATTTTTCATAGATTTGTGTAAAATTCATGGTTCAGAAGGAATAGCCATATAGATAGAAGTAATGTTTATGAATTCTGAAATTTTAGCCGTAATAACCAGCATAGACTGCTACTGTGCCGCCTCCTGAAAAATGACAACATTTGCGGATGCAGCTATAGATATATGTATATATATATACATAAAACATAGATACATATATATATATTTGCATCTGATAGCTACTCTGTTTTGTGGTCGTACGAAATACGCATGGGCCAACTAAGCATTAAAACATAGCCCACGATATATATATATATAGATATAATAACATCTACCTACCTAGATCTTACCGTAAAGGGTTGTTTTATCGTATGGAGGAGTATTAATTAACTGGGCTTTACTTTAGTAAACTTATAATCCAAGATGGACTTTGCCTAGCAAAGTTATTAAGTCGCACTTCCTTTCGCTGTACAACCGGCCGTTGCATTAATGCAATCTCATATATACATTTAGTGGTACCTTGTTCATATGCGTTTTCAATAAATTTATTATTAATCTAAATCCCAATCGTAGTGTTTGACATAATTGTATCAAAGATTTGGATATTTTTTTTCCAGAACTAGCAGAGCTATTAGTTTTAACTATTCTCTTCTAACTTGCTTTAATTTAACCAGTGCTCACACGACAATAATGGAACGTCAGGTTCGAACTTCCGCAAAGACAAACGCTCCCTTCTAAGATAGGTAGAACTTCAACGGTTCAAGGCAATCTTTCAACTTATATGTACTCTCTACTGTTCGATTTTTCTTTTTAGTTTACTTAATCCATTTAGCATTCCATCACACGGCTGGATGAAGGAAATCGGCAGTCAATGACCGGATTCGAACCTAAACCACAACCGTCCCTACGACTATCAACCAGACTCGTTACCCACCAAGCTATCACAGGGATATTAGAAATCTACTCAGCTATAGTATGCTCCCAACAACACGTTTTGTTTCAATTTCACATATGTATGTAGTTAGGAATCAGCTGAGCAGTAGCGGAAAGCTGATCACTGTTCCGACACGGCCCATGCATGCACATGGACGATAGTCGCGGAAAGCACCATCAGAAATAACCAAAGATTAACAGCACACCTCGCAATGATTTCGCTTGATCCATTTCCAAATACTTAGCCCCATGTTTGAGCACTTCTTGGCTTCTTCGTTCGCAAAGATCGTGCTCGCCATTTGTTGTCTACGGTATCGCACGTTACTATGCAATTGAAATGAAGTAAGTTGCGCGAATCAGTTCTGCATGTACAGTATATGCAATATTATGTGACTTTACCTTTTGCATAATACACATACAAACACTTAGTAATCATGTATGCCGTAAAATTTTGCTCGAACCTATACGTGGGAGAAAGCGTTGTTCACTGTTATGTAGCGGAAATACAGATCTAGATCCAGATGGTCAGGTAAGCAGTGTTTTCGAATACTTATATTTCTATCGTTTTTTTTTCTTACTTCACTGCATCACTCACTTAAGCGCACAAACACAAAGACATGTAAACCCACTGTATGATCAATTGCACGTAAAAACGAGCCTGCGAAACGTTTGTGTAGGTCCGGCCTGGCCTAGCAACCCGATTCTCCAGTCGTAGGAAGTTTTTCAGATATCTTACAAAGGGCCTCTTACATCCTCTTCAGCGGGTTCCCTTGACTAGCGGAAAAACCAGTTGAACGCAACCAGTAGGAGCCTGACGTGGCTGTTGACTGGGGTCGGTTCGCTCTGCAGTCCGGTCATCAGCCGATCACAGACGACAACACAGGGCGCACCGTTATCATCTAGCTGCAACTCTAGCGGCTAAGAAGACCAGACAATCCCGTCTTTATTTCCTTCACTATGTTGAGCTTAACACTATTACGACCAAGCTGAAGAAGCTAGACAAGCATCGGAACACGTGAAGACTAAATAGGACCTAGGAACGCTTCTTAGACGAAGTGCCACCGAAGCAAAATTTAGCATAGAAAAGATTCGAGCCGATTCACAACCATCCTTCTGCTCCGCTCGACGTAGCCGGGAGGGTCCGGAGCGCGAGAAGACTATGTTATAGAAGACACAGATATAGAGCGACAGTCGTGTGTTACGCAGACATGCGCAGGAAATATGTCGCTTATGTTGATATGAAATTATTACTTCAATACACACAGTATTCTTAAAGAACAGATAACGTTAAGTAACAACTATACAAGCACTTGGAAACATGCACAAAGTAGCGCCTGTGATATTCCGGCAGTACGGTTTTTAAACATCACGAACAAGAATCAATGGATAAACTATCTAAAGTCTCTGAACCGAAAGCAACGGATATCGATCGATTTTAAATTTATCTAGTTGTCTCGTTGAAAAGCAATTTATCGAGGCCGGACTTTCCACTTTAATAGTCTGTCAGCAGTACTTTGAAAACGCATAGGAAAAAACGACCACTTTTATACGACCTTAGTCAAAAGCATGAAAAAGTGTGAAAGTGAGGATCATTTCAATAATGCAACGATATATTTGAATTTTCATTACGTGTCCTGTTCTACTTTTTAGGCCCTATACTCTTTCCTGTTCTACTTATCGAATCCTCGGCTGAGCCCTGTCAAACAATAACGATTCCTGCATCCGTACGAAAAACATTTCGATTTAGTTGATGTCGCCGACAGTGCAAACAATTAACTCGAAAGATTAGAAAAAAAAAAAAGAAAATTTTGCTTTGGCAAGCAATTATCTGTGTAAGGTACACGCAGCGTGATGAGTTTTATTAATATAATTGGAATTGATTTAGGCACGCTCACAGGATTAGCGTCTTAGGACAAATTCCCTGTTAGCTAGTTTGACCGGTCTTCGTCCAAAGCATTTAGTATGAATCAGGAATAGTTCCCTGGTTCGTGCTACGAACCACACGTATGTATAGGCAGTCATTTTCACATGTGGGCATAAGTTGTAGAAGCCACGCTGTGCATTCATCAGTAGACGAGCTAGAATGCCGTACGTTAGTAGTTCGCTTCGCTTTCAAAAGACGTCGATACAACGTTAGTAAATTGTCTGATTCTAGTAATTGCCGTGACGCAGAATCCCGATTCGGGTTGTAACCTTGCACGATGAAAACAAAAAGTGTTGCCAAATTAGTAGCGTTCCGGAGGCACCGAGATATTTCTATTAGTTGTATTGCGTTCTGGACGATCCTCCCTTCTCCCGCATTGACCCATTTACGTCAGCCACGGACTTCTTACGAAAAGAAGCGCAGCACCGCACACCGACACACAGATCGTTTCGACTGACGTCGAAGGTATACACGAGTGTTTCGAACCAAATAGTACAGTTCTTCAAAGAAGGCTGCGTACCAGCTCATGAGATCGCTTCTTCTGCCAGCATTTGGTTCAGCTTCGCGCACAGTCGTTACTAGCCATAAAGATATTCAACATGGTATGATTCGCCCGGACACGGAGCTGGAAGCACGGGAGCGGTACCAGCAAGCAGCCATGGATCGCCGGTTTGGCGCTTCATATATTCTCTATTTATAGTTGTTATCTAGAGTTTCGCTGAATGCCGCCATTTTGATTTTGGTATGTAAAAAATCGACGACAATCAGATATGTTTAATAGGCCCAAGTGAAGCAACTATATAAATATACTGGTGGTAATACGCATTATCATATAACAATATGCGTGCATTTTGCACGGAAGCCAGATGCGGATTAATTTCCTAACATGCAGCAGAACATCAGCTTGATAAAGGAAATTTTGAGATACGTATTGAAACTTACAAGCGAAGGCCTAAACACACGCTTAAGTATCACGATACATGCCACATATATCAGTATGAGTATTGAAATGGATATTCTAAAGTGCTACACAATTATTTTAGGATAGATTGTTCAGATCACTTAATTAAATCAGTTAGATATATAGACATTAAGATATATCTTGTATCATTCGTCCTAATAGGCTTTAAGAGGCAGCCTTCGCAGCGCGAAAAAACTAGCGCGATCTACTAGGTATTCCTCTACTAGAATAGCTTGAACGAGTGTACAGGACCGCGTATCTGTTAGATATGTTGGGGGATTTTTGAAGAGATCTGATTGATCCGGAACAGCTGAAAATATAGCTCTCTCCACTACAGCCTGATAAACCGTTTGTACTGTTGCCTGGTAGAGCGATGCTAAAAATCAGTATCCAGACTTGTCAACTGCGAGTCGGCTATAGAAGTATTAGCCAATTACCATATATATCAGCCATAAGTAAACCAATATTTTATCTAAATTTATATAAAGATTAAGATATGTTTGCTAGGACCTTCCGATTTGTGGGTGACTGCTATTAATTGCTGACGACTGTGTGCGTGCTTTCAACCTCTTTACAGATTTTAATCATTTTGAATAGTTGAATTTATTAATATTTGAAGTAATTTCTAATATTACAGGCTGAAAGTAGAAGCAAAGCATGACGCTTTCCTTTTCGTTGTATTTCATAGGGTTGCCTCAGTGTACGAATATTTAATTTGTATTTCCTTTCGATTTATTCTGCTACAGGTAGAGATTAACAGATAAGAAATAAAATTACGTCGACGTAACCTCACTGCAGTGTGGGCTTCAAATCTAGTGTTGCCGCATTCCCTAATAAGGTGCCAATTTTTGCTATTAATTAACCTCTAAATCGCTATAATCGTATTATATTCTTTACGAACACCATATTTGTGCGCCAGCATTGTGCCAGATCTTCGAGGAAGCACAAGGCTTTTCCGTCATTAAAATATGTGCCTTCTACGCCTTTTTAATAGCATATAGTAATATGCTTTGGACATTTTCTTATTGCCTCTCACCTAACCACACTTTATTTTCTCTAATTTCAATTTAATTTATACACATGAGACTGGCGATGCTTGTAAATCTGATGTCTGAAACAGTGAAGAATGAACGATACAAGGCGAAATAGATGTCCTACCTAACTAACCTTACGCTGGATAAGTGCGCAGTAATGTAAAAGCGCTCGAACATGTCCGCAGCATGAGGCGCGGGGTATACGGGGCAGATTGGGCAACGAGTTGGCATTTACCACAATATGGTTCACAGAAACTGAACGACTGAGGGAAACAGTGAGTGATTCCTACTTAGTATAAGATAGCATCGTTTACTAAGATTTGTATAAATACTTGTGTAATCATATATGAAGTAGTTGCGCCTTTCTTTTTTTTATGTTTACGTTCCAGTCTCTCACAGTATTTTCATGCTGACAAGGTGAAACAGAACGAGAGGTTCCGTGGCCATTATGTCACAGCTTGAAACCTTCTTTGATCAGGTGCGTGGTACCAACAGTATCGAACAACAACAACAACAACAAATCTTAACGGCGCCGGCGGCGGGCTAACTGTCCATTACAACCAGGTACTACTCGATAGCCGTGGCGTCTCACCGTAGTGGACAAGATATTCAATCGTAGGGCGCTCCACCCTTGCAGTAACACAGTAAGGCGAAGAGAACAATCCACGGTTCTGAGATCGAAGCTATCCGCAGTACTTTCGACTTTTTTTTTTTTTGGCAACTTTCACACTTTGGCAACTTTGTGAACTAAAATTAGTTACTAAATATTTAGTTTTTGTTATTGTTGCAATAGTTCGTATGTTCAATTCAAAGGTTCGGTTGACAAATAGCTTTTGCATGTACATAATATATTTTATTTCAAGCAATACGGTATTACGGTGACACCCAATGTAACCGGGCGAGACGACACTTCGTTTCGTACTGTGGGGCCGGTTATGTGAGGCATTGATTAACTGCAATACTGAAGTCGAAAACTCAAAATGGTTGCTTCAGCGTAATTTCATCACCAGTTGGTTAAGATCGATGTTTTCCTAGCGCATACCCTATGTTTCATCCGCAACATAAACTAGTTAACGTTTAGCAGTAATTAAGCCATGATTGAATGGTATATCGGGTGAGTTCTCATTTAGTTACCTCGCTAGTTACTATCGTTCGGGACGCGTGGCTATCTAGTTTCTGTTGCTTTTGGACCTGATATTTCTCAAATGGATGCTATTGCCAGAATCTATAATTCGAAATTTCCTGCACCCTCGTCTCCACTCTGCTATTTCGCCTCGTCTCCCTAAAGCTTATCGATCAGTCCAGGTAGCTCTTTAGATCTATTGTGCCTTAACGCAAACTTAGCGTAAAATTAATTGTGCGCCCGTTATAAACTTCAAATTTATAGGTCTAGCAAACTTAAGTATCGCTGAAGATCTAGAAGAGCGTCTGTTATGGACCACCGTTTGACTTTGACAAGTGAACTCTGAGAGCAGTTGCCAAAATACAGCTCTAGGTTCTGTGTGTGCGATTCAACCTGGACAAGGTCGGATAACGACGTAAATAGCGGGTGTCCTCATCGGAGTGACCTGTTAACATAAACCAACATTGTGTAACCTAATGAAAGCAAATTTGCATTTTTTTATTGCTGTAGCCTATTAAACGGCAGGACTTAAGCGGCGCTCTAGCTTTTTCCCCATTCTTATATTATGCAAACACACGTGTCACAAAATATACTGTACACTAGAATGCTGTCTTCCCCATTATCAGAAAACAACGGGCTAGTTTCTAATATTTTTCTTTATCTATTACACCGTATATCTTCGCAGGAATAGGGTTATGCCGCCAAAATTAATTATATTTTTTAGGCATGATGTCGTTTCCTCGTAATAAACAGACAGTTCATTCATTATGAACCAAATACTAAAAGTGACTCTGTTTGTTGTGTACCCTAAAATCTGCAAAAAGCAATCTTTGCCGAACTGCAGGAGAAGGAAAGAAACGAATTTTCAAAAAGATATAATTCGTTTCTTTCTCTTCGAAAGCACGACGTGTTTCCATCGTCGTCTCAACTTTGCGCATTTTTCTCAAATCAACAATTTACGTTAATGCTAACATTATTAAACTGCCGAAAGATAAGCAATTATCGATTTGGGCAGTTACCTAGATGGGGTAATAAAATTGACGCTGAATAATAAACTGTGCAAGGAAAAGATCATAAAGCGCAGGGTGCTATTTTTATATAATGCTTATGGCAACGGAAATCGGTTCCGAAATCGATATATGCACTGCTTTGATGGGTACTTAGTTGCTTATTATTATTATATATGCAAATAAAAATGCGACACTTCCCTATAGTGGCACATCAAACACAAAAATTCCGTATATACCGGATGAGATAACAATTTATAAAGCTGTAAGTGAAAACGAAGCTTTCGAGGACTGTTGAACGCTAGATTAGAGAATATCTATTGTGAGTCGACAAAATTACAAGGATATGGCCCAGAGACAGCAGATTTTGAGTCAGCGTGATCCGGAAGATATATTTTATGTCTATCCTACCCCAGCCGAATTCGTTGCAAGCACCGTATTTACAACAGGTTTTCTGTACATGTTCTACTCAGCCTTCCGCCTAATTCGTGGTAGCGGCTTTAAGGGGATAAAATCGCCTCGGTGCCATTATTGTCTGATGAAGGCTAGAGAGAAGCAGTGGTATTACAGCTTGCCAAATGCTCAAAATCAAAGGTTACTTTAAACAAATTTCGGAGCAAAGCTTCGGTGACTGACCCAATTCACGCGCGAACAGAATCAAGCTTAGCACTTCGTATCAGGAAGTACCGAAATGGTCAGGATACGGTAGTTAGAAAAAGCGAGCGCAAAATTGATACATAAAATTGTTGCGTTTTACTAAACTCTATGCTAGTATGAATTTTGATTTTGGCCTGTTTTACAATTATGTGTTGGTCTCGGTGGCTCTCAATGTTTTGTAGGTAGCACCAAGAAACGACTCATTCGGCCATTCGTTAGAGGTTTTTTTGAGGCACGATTTAGTGACTAGAAAAAGTTGGCGAAATGTTTTTAAAAACGCAATCCTTGCGAGATACGTTTTTATGTCGCGCTAATGCAGCTGTAAATTCGCGTAAAAGTTCAAAGCCATTTATATGCCTTATATACATTATTTTAGGCTTAAGACAGTTTGTATTAAAAACGAAGATCAAAATAGCTTCGTTTTGTCGTATGTAGCTTTGGTGCCTTATCTAGGTTTGTACCGATTATTTTAGGTGCAAAAAACTGTAATGAATATTGGAATACGCTCTTGGAAATTACTCATTATACACAATCATTTAAATTGCATACGCATACAATATTTTTTTTTGTAGTACAAGTATACGTGTTGTTGGGCAATAATTAGGCAAGCAATTATTTTGATTAGTTTCTTTTGCGACGCTTGTCTTAATGTGTAAAACATATCTAGAATTGAATAGTTTATTTAAATGTAAAAATTATGGAAAAGAAGATCATTCAGGTATGAGAGCGGATGCAAACGATCCATTGTGCAGCCGTAATAAAATATATAAAGAAAAAACCTTGCAAAATTATTGATCCTATCTTAAGAGACCCTAGAAGAACTGTGCAACGTTGTAAAAAGAGCGTCTTGTGTTATTTTCGTGAATACTAATGGGAGTATAATTGCATGCTGTATGCGCTGCTGGAGTATCCGAAAGGCACCAACTTGACGTGCAAAGTGTGTAGCATTTAATTTCATTTTATAGATGCTAACCCGCCATAAATTCTAGTCCACATTTTTTCAGCTAAGTATGTAAAGTAGTTTATACTTAAAGACAAATCTAACATAAAAAGTAATTGGATCTATGGGTGTCTTACGTACTTTCCGACAAATTATCATTCAACCAGCTTGTCGCACAGATATCGTAATAGTCACTTATTCGTTTGAAAAAATATTTTAATTGGTAAATCACGAGTATTCTAATTATACGTAATCGCATCTTCCTCAATTATAGGATTCTTTAATATTTGTCGTTCATTTACATCGGTTGCCAATAATGTCAGCTTTCAGGGCAGTATTTCTTACATTTCTACATTCTATATTTCTACTGGGTGCTAATCCTAAATCTTTACTGCTACATTGGATTGAGGGCTTGTATAATAAAGAAAGAGCTATACACTCAACTCCATTAAACTTTGTGTTTGCTTTTTATATGAAGCCTGTTCAGTAAGAAAATCTAAAAAAGTTCTTTATTTATTTATTCTTGTTTAAGTAATACCATTTTCTGATAAAATGCAAGCTAAAGCTTGTAGAGACGTAGATAAAGCCAGACCTGATTTTTTTACTCGGTTAAAGAAATATCAGGCCGTTTGCATCCAATAATGGGCAACTTTGTACGTGCTACGAGAAAAAAAAAACAAGTATTCGTGTCACAATACAGATTGGTAACTATTATAATACAATAGATGGGTGAAAAATAGATCTTAGGAAAATCAAACGATTTAGATGTAAGGAGAAACGAAGTGTTGTACGAAACAAAAACGGAAGAGTTCACCGCGTGGTATCACTCGAGTCGCAAAAGCTAACAAAGGACTCACGCAGCCCCCTAAACGGTTTTCCCTCGAAATGCGGGTGCTGCGTGCGCTGGTGGAACCTACAGCGCCGGAGGAGTGGGCAATTGTTGTAGGGCCCCTGGTTGTAGGGGCTGGATTTTTCATAGCTTCTGCGATGTTCACGATGAAGCGCTTTGGACTATTTGAGGGGTCGTGTAATGCCCACCAGGAACTTCCTATTCGCGACTTTCGAGGGGCTATGGCTCCGGGGGAAACGGTCGTATGCCCATGCTGCGCTGTATCCAAAAACTATTACAGGCCTTTTTAGTGCATTCCTACTTTCAATGCAAAATTTAATCATCTAATAAACAGCGAATCCACGGCATGTCAATGGAGTCCAAAACCGAAACAGCGTATTTTTGTTACCATGGAGCACCGAGTGAACTGTTGCATACCTCGTTTGTAGAGAGTGTATCAGGTCTGTGCATGTTGTTTACTGTTTATAAGGAATCCAATTGTCTTGTTTATCCAGTGAAGCTGGAGAGGAACTAATGAGGTGTTTGTGAAGTTTCACACTACTCGCGTATGTTCAGTGAGCTATTAAATTATCTTTAGCCGAGTTTTTGGTAAACTATGATGCTTGTGAGACCAATTGTTATGGCCACAAAAATTATGATTAGCAAGAAAAGCAACTTGTGGTCGAATGTTGACAAGTTGACAGATCGAGGATGCATCTTTAGTTGGGCATGTGTTTTAAACGTTTTAGGGACACACCATGATCTTTACTTCGCTTTCGCCGCCCGAAATGGGTCAGTATTCGTTCTGAGGGGGTCGGGAGGGGTCCTATCTATAATATTTATATGCTGCGGTATCCCTTGCTTCAAAAATCGTAGAGGATTCAAAGCATTGCGAGGATCACATTTAAATATTACATCGAAAATGCTCCCTTTAGAGGGCACTTAACGACTGTATTTTTTTATTTGTAGGTATTTAAATTGTAGCTGCAATAGTATGCAATTCTAGTAATGTATTTAACGTGTCCAATGAGCTGAATATGGCCATTGTTCAATAAACGAAGCATGGCCATTTTTCGTAGCTTAATTTGACTCTCGAACGTTGCGTCTATTGAAGTCATCAAACAAAACTTGAATGCAGTTTTTCTCGATGTATGAGGCCTTTTTTCGGTCATTGTACACCCGTTGCAAGAAAAGGATGGCTGCGAAAACTGCGCCCCTCATATTTACAGTACAAGGTAACTCTGCGACATGAGGCACCTGGCGTCAAATGCACACTGAAATATTACAGGCGCTGACCGTTCTATCCTAAAACAGGCTAATTTTATTGTTCTCCGTAGGCGTTATTCGCGTTAATTATCTCAGTTTAAAATCACTGAAATCTGGTTTGGCAGTTCTTTTTAAAAATTCACAGGCTATTTTTAATAGCAGTATGGTATACCTTGACGAAAAATGCTTATGTTTCGCTTACGTACGCCTTATGTAGATAGATCAATAACAATGAATTTACGCTATTAAAATATCAAAAAGACGTTCGAATCCATGAAGAAAGAAACGCTAACTGTTGCGACTTGAACAGACGGTAAATACGTTACCCGTTTCCATAGCAGCGGCTAGTTCTACATATCGGTTCCAGGATAACGAAAATGAGTCTTCGTCCCGGTGACTAAGTCTGACTATGGCCGAATGGATAATATCTTCCTCATAACCTTTTTTTGATAGATTTCGAGTGCCTGCGAAGCGTACGCGAAAAGCTTCATAATAGCGGTAATTAGGACTAGATTGTCGACAAAACACGCTGACTCTAAGGTAATCCATCGTCAATGGTATGCACTATTATAGGGCAAGATTGCTCAAAACTACGAAGGTATAAAAACAGTTTTCTACAGATCTCAGTCTTCTACTCATTCGTTAACGCTTTCGAACATTTGAATATGGTCCTTTCCGAAATCAACACAATATAGTGTAGATGTAGATCTTGGAACCGTAAATTTCGTCCCGCGCTAGTTTTGCTTTTGATCAGTTAGAGTATTTCAATTCATTAATGTTTTACATCCAGCTTAAAGGGAACTGTTAACTAGGGTATAGGTCAACACTTCATCCTTCGTAGAAAACCTAATACTTCGTTATATGGTTAGTTTGTGAAGTAATACACAAAGTTTTATGCCGTCTTCGCTATTGAACAGCTCATCGCAACTGAGTTTCATCAGCCCAAAGTCCCATGCAAACAAGGCGGTATAGTTTAAGTACAAGTGTGCTTAGAATATAGGATGATGTATTCCGCCAAAGACTCTCGCACCGCTTTCACTTTTCATGTCAGTGGACATGTTTTGCCTCGCTTCCTTGGATCTATTTGATCTTTTTTTTTGACCATTCGTTGTGACAGCAAAAAGAGCCGAACCCTGTTGATTTTTTGAAAGCTTCGCTATATATATCTTCCCTAAATGACATTTTCCCTAAAACGATGAAAGCTGTCTGCTATAACTTGACTACAACAACAAATGTTTACCCGTGAGGAGGACGACGTACACACGGCGTCTATACGATAACCTTTAATAACGTTGCGTGATCACAGTGATTAGGATACTCGGAAGTAATGGCTTAAATAATGTGGTTTCTTCTTTGCCCTGGTAGTAATAGAGACGGGTTTATGTTAGTTAAGATTTCTGTGTATGCTGCAACCTGATTTGATGAACACATATAGATTGAGATTCAATAAAGAGAAATACGTAAACCAAGTATTAAAAGTCAATAACGCACTGGTAAATTGTCGTTCAAAGCAAATCTTGTTGCTACGCAGAGACCTTTCGATCTGACTAATGCATCCCATCCATATCTTCTGATATGTGCTATTTTCAATAGAGCAGATAAATACATTACACATTTTTTAAATAAAGTGTATCTATTCTAGATCTGTAGTGTTCGAGCAGAGGTCTACTTAGTCATTCACACCGCTTCGAAAACACGGGGCCAAGCAGTAAAGTAAGTTGAAGTTTCTAATTTTCCTCCGTGGCACTGTCACAAATACTTTAATTGAACATAGTGTGTAAATTACATCTGGTGGAAAAAAGTATAAATAATAAATGTGTATCTTTACTTTGGCCTATCTGAGTACAATTACTTGTAGCCGCAGGCTGACTCTGAAGTATTACTAGAGGACATTATTACAACATTAGTATTGTATAACGTGTTAGGTTAGCGTACACGGAACAAATGGCTCCGGAGTTTCTATTTCGTCGCTGTGCTTCATTTGTGTGGGTAACGTCACCGACCGCTTGTGAGGATTTGGAATGGAACGAGAATTCATTCCAGATCCTCACGTATCGCCCTCTAATACTGCACATCGCAGTATTTACGAATCATGAAATTTAAAGGAGAACTCACAGGGCGGCTCTAAAACTGAAGTTCTGTTGGTGGAAAGAGAAAGAGTGGAAAGGGAATGGCGGGCTGCTTGTGTTGACAGCGCAAACTATAACAGCCAATCTAGAAACAGGGCCAAAATAGAGGTGCCATCGAATACAATAACAACACAATTTGTTGGACAGATGAGTGCGTGATGGCGTGCTAGAATTTAGTATCATCCACTAAGTTAAGTTGTAAAAATTCTACACAATGAAAGGAAATTGGCATCGTGAAGCACTGTACGATATGGCTACAGCAAAAAATCAAGAAGTAGGCATCATCGCCTAAGTGAGAAGAATTGACCACCATCTTCGAAGCATCGTGTTCGATTGACCACCATTGAGATATTAAACGACGGTCAAATAAAAAACCGAACGCGTACAACAAGCCACTAGGTAATCATCTATTATCAGGCTGAATAACCTGTAAATTTTCTAGTATGATGAACGCACTTCGGGGCATAGGAAACCATTTGCAAGGTTACTGCCTATTTTCCATTTATCAGTTATTACAGAGCTTGTGTCAGGTAAAAAATGAATTACTTAATTTTATTATTATTATTATTATTATTACTTGATTAAAGCAATGCTTTTCGCTGTTTCGGTAGCGCCAGCTATCTGAGCTGCATAAAGCATTAGGAACATGAGGTGCAGTATGGCCTTATCGTAAGGGCATCTTAATACAAGTTTTTTTAAAAGGCGTAAATATAGGTCATACGGATATGCGAAACAAGATAAATTGCCCTGTATCTATACTTTCTTTCAGCAATCACGCCATGGTACCCAGCCGCACTGCCCTAAATAAGGCGGCAAGCGTGGTCTCAAAGGCAAGTTCCGCCTTCTTTCCTAAAGTAGTTTTCTTCATTTCATATCTATAATGAATTGAATGAAATTATGACTTGCAGCTAAGATCGTTTATATGCATTCACTTTAACTGAAATTGTTGTTAACTACGTAGATTTAGAAATATATGAACGCTAGTGCTGTAAGATGTAGTAGTTCCGATAATGTATCATTTCGGAAATATTATTATAGACTGTCATGAAGTAAGACTTCAGTTTATTATTATCAAGTAAATGTCACCATGATCTATAGTGCCTTTCTATTTATCAGGCGCTACGTTGATCAAAAAACCCGAATCCCGATAACCATTTTCCCAAAAGCTAAACCTACCTTGTTTACCATCGCTTTTATTAATTATTCTCTCTATTAATTCCCACGCTGATATCGTTTGTATATTTTTGACAGCATTTTTTTTTACAACGACAATAACAATTTCTGAACTGAATAATTACGTGACCGCTTCTCAGACTACGCTTTAAAAAAATAGCTAATGATAAGAAAACAGGACATAGCAATAACGGTGAGTTATCTTTTAATCTTTATTTCTTCTTCACGTTTTAGATATTAAATAGAGAGAAAAGAATCTAATGTTTAGCTATATTTTATACTTGAAAGATTATATTAAATTATATAGAACGGTTATTGAAAGACACAGGGCATAATGCAGTGTGGTAGCGCATATGGTTTGGAGTTAGAAAGTCGGGAGTTCAGTTCTCTCTGCCCTGACTACTTTTTCTCCAGGATTTGCTTCATTTCTGATTTTTGTTAGTTACAAAGTTCATATGTCATAATCATCTTAAAAATGGCGCTTTCATAGTTTTATTACATGTGAAGTTTAAGGTGCAGCCTGATATCCAAATAGTATTTACATATATTAAAAAAATAAACAGGATACGGAGCCTTAAGTGAAGTTTACTGCCACTAGATAGGTACAACATAACACCCCAGTTCCTCAAAATACTGTAAATTCAAAAAACCGTAAAATTTGAGAATTGTATCATTCTCTAAGCTTGTATACAAAAAGAGTCAACGGTTAATGTCGGTAATTCGTTGCATATCTAGCATATTGTAGTCAGGATATATTTGATTTATAGTATTATACTTGATCTGATACAGAAGAAAACTGCTGGTGATGTTTTGGTGATGACGTAGCGGGTAACGTCACTTCAGAGAGTGGGTACAAATCCGAGCACGGACAAACTTCGTTTTGCGGTGGGAGCCGGCCATTTATTGGACGGTCTAATGGCGGTGGACGTAAAATTCGAACTATTTATGGTAAAAACTCGAATGAAATCAGGATTTAGAAAAAAAAATTCTCATTTTAATTGATAATTCAAAAATGTTTATATAGAACTTGACAGTTGATTGCGAAAGAGAGTTGTTCATTGCCAGTTAGGCGCCTAAATAAGCCCCAGCAATTGATTGTTTTTACACTTTTGTATCTTTTGAAATTTTTCGCTTGCGGAAGCTTTGAATATTTCGAAATTTCGGTGTTATTATTCCGCAAGCCAAAGCCGCTAACGTTCTTTTTATCGACCGTATTCGAGAGTATTTTTTACAAGAACACACGGGTCAATACCACTCTACTCACAGTAAGTGTTAAAAAGTTACTCATAGTTTGGAAAAGAAAGTAGAACTTATGAGCGTTTTAGCCTAGACCCGAAGTCATGGTGAAAGCGTAATACAATTACATTATAATAAACACACCCGTGAGGAATCACCTTGTAGACATGCAAAAAAAAACTTAATACAAATGTTTTCTAGCCCATTAGGAAGCGACGTAAATCATCTCCATTTCTCTCGAATGTACATGTCCGGTGCGTATGTATATATAAATTGATATTTATGAAAACATTCATAAATCGGTTTACGTTCTCTTGGCTAGATAATAAGATTGTTACTTTCGCGTACCGATTAATAATGGTTTCCAAAAACTTGGGCATAGTCATTTATTGCAATACCAAAGGTAATCACTTAGAAAATATACGTAGATGGCATAAGGCTATACAGCCTACCAAGTGCTGAAGAAAATGGAAAGGATCGCAAGTGTTGGTCGAGCCAATCTTATGACCGTTCTAATGAAAAGTTCGCTCATCATATATGACACAGATGCGTTGGATTTTAGGAGGGGGTGCGGCTATATGAAGGATTAATGACTCCCTGCAAAGAAGTCGGTCATTAAAAAGGACATACTTTTCTTCTTAGAGAGGGCTGCGACTATGGCTAGAAAAAACGATACTCTTGTACAATCATTTACTGTTAAATTAAGCAGGCCAAAGTTTGTTTTTATTATTATTGTTCGTTCAACATAGGCTCACCTGAAGTTCTACTGTACCATATAAAGCCATGTTTTCAATGGCCTAAATACTGACACATCCACGAATTGCATTTTCTTTGAGAAGCGGTGAGGAATAGTGGTAATGCGCGTACCATCCATTGAAGCCAATGCAGATGTAACTGTCGTGACTGTGACTCAGATCCATAATCGTGATTATTATCAACGTGATGCGTATGTCGACAATATTGTTTTTTTTTGAACGATGTGTCACGCCATTAAATCTTTTTTAAAAGTGACCTTACGTGACGCGTCGTGAACAAAAATTGTACGCAGTACAACAAAAATATGATGCCTTTAGCTTGACATATCTCTACATAAATACGCACTCCATCCAGGTTAAATCTAGCTAAACCGAACGAATCTCATAGTTTTGATGGTAGTTATAGCGCCCAAAATGCTCCAGGAAAGATATAAGCCGCTCTTCAGGCCGGTAATCTGTCAAGGAGACATTTACAAGCTATGTTTTACTTTAAAATTATTTATTCGAATTTCTCTATGAAATTAGCATCGACGCAACATGCTCAAAGTATAGAGGCCTACATGACCCCACCCCATTCTGTCCTTATAGTGCTTGGGACTATAACTCGATGTAATAATTTTCCTTAAACGTAACTTGCTTTCATTTACTTTTAAAAAGGTAGAAGAAGAGTTGATAACTTTAAATCACTAAAAAAAAAGTTTGTTAAAATGTCCTATATATAGCCTTACCCTTCGAAAATATCGCTTAAAGAGTGGAATTACGTGGAGCACACTGCAGTAACGTCCTGAGTTGCGGACACCTAAATAATTCTGAATGCTTGACAATTCAAAGATATTGTTTTCTTACTAGAAGAAATGCAGCAGTCTCTGACCCGCGTAGCCTCATTTTCGTCTATGTTCTCAATATTTTACTTTTAATTCTAAATTTAACGAGATATTGGGGCGATGTATCTATTAAGTGTGATCTCAAACACAGTACAGTGAATTGGAGTTTTGATTGAGTACGGGATTTCGAGAAGGTACTTAACATATTTTAATATTCAAAATGAGCTTCAAAGTAAACAAACAACATTTGCGTTTGCTTCAGCAACGATACAGGATATATTATATGTTTAATAAATAATCTATAGGCATATTTACTGTTTGTGGCTTCCTCGGTAAAAAAGTTGTACAGAATAGAGGCTTCTCCTCTATGCTTTATTATATTGCCCATACCTTAGTATTGATATTTATGTCGTATATTTCCAGTTCGACAAGCCTGAACATGTTCTTCGGTTTTCAGGAAGCTTCATCTCATTTCTCTTTCGGAATCGAGCTGTTTGTTGTTGTTTTCTTTAATCTGTTTTTGGATTCTTCGCGTCCTTACTATTGACACATTTTAAGAAGAACCAAGGCCTTCAGTAATATTGCAGAAAATCATTTTTGACTCGCGAATATCATCTTTGATCTGTGGTTTTAGGCTGTGAGAGAGGATCATGCCAAAAATTACGCCGAAGCTTTCCGCTTGTATACGCAGAGCTTGGAATATTTCATGCACGCGCTTCGATACGAACCATCAAACGAGAATGAGAGAAAAATTCTTCGTGTTAAAATCACGGAGTATCTTGGTCGAGCAGAGCAGCTAAAGAAGCACCTTCGAGGTACACGGGGTAGTAGAATGCCTGAAAGAATGAACGGTGAAGGCGATAGTAGGGTCGTGAAGAGCAACAATCCGGAGATAAACAAACTAATGGCCCAGCTTGAAGGAGCTATAGTCACTGAAAGGCTAAATGTGAAGTGGAGTGATGTAGCTGGCCTAGAAGCAGCCAAAGAAGCGCTCAAAGAAGCTGTGATTATGCCGAAGCTTTTCCCTGAACTATTCACAGGTACTTTGTATTCTAGTTATTAGGCACTGACCATACCCCGCCAATCAGCTCGTCTATATTATACTCAGCTTCGGAGTTTTCTCAATGCGTTATGGGCCATTAGGGCCGGTTAAGAAAGGATAAAGTAAACATCTTATCGATCGTAAACAGTACTGCTTATCAGGTGACAGGACATATTCCTATTGTTTTCATCAAGCATTACTTGTTGTAACTATAGAATACTACATTGCTACTATGTCTCAAGCTAACAATCAATAAAAAAAAATATAAGCAAAGATTTTTTTTTTTAGGTAGTGTCAAGCCCTGGAAGGGAATCTTGTTGTTTGGTCCACCCGGTACGGGCAAATCTTATTTGGCGAAAGCTGTAGCCACCGAGGCACGCGAATCAATCATGATATCAGTCTCTGGCTCTGACCTTGTACGTTTCAAGATAAGCAATTCAATAATTTTACGAAAACCAAGTCCACAATAAGCGTTAGTATTATTATTACTGTTTAATTTTATATCTGCCCTAATATTGGCTTCGTTCGAATATATATCAAGCCTTTGAAAGGCAGGTTTTACAGCTAAATGACATACTGGCTTTGTTTCATCGAGTCACTGAACGTGGGCTAACCATGGCTTTCGAAGAACTGTCTATGTTCAAATGGGACTTAGCGTTCGATACACGTTTTAGAATCGAAATATCATTTTTACGAAAGAGTATATCGATATCTCATCTCGTGTAAATTTAGATTCAAAACATATATATATATATATATATATATGGTCGTCTTTGCAGTCTTTTTGAAAAATCCTGAAATCATATCTACATACTTTCTCTGACCTTTAATTTGTCTACTCTCTTCGTCACAATGTTCAAAATTTAACGGTTTATTGAATGAAGGAATACTGAAATTACAGGTAAGTAAATGGCTAGGAGAATCCGAGAAACTTGTACGAAGTCTCTTTGAGCTAGCGCGCAAACTGAAGCCAGCTATTATTTTCATCGGTAAGACATAGAATAATTCGTCCCATTGGCTTCGTCGTCCACAATTAAACCTCATATTCCTGTATATATAATATTATAATTTGAATAAGCCTGAGTGTTGGTAGATAAAACCCGTTGTTTGTGAGCGCGTTAATCGAAGTTCAGCGTCATTTAACTATATTAACTAATTATTTTTTTGATTCGTTTTTTTGTTGCCAAAGCTAAATGCGGTCATTCGACCATGTACTTACAAAACAACAATAAAATCTATTTCGTGAAAGGTTATATTGCTAGTAAGCAGATTTGTTAATATTTTATATGCTTGAATCACTTTTTTTTTCTTTATATATCATTCTAGTGTGTAGTTTCTTATATGTATGTTGTGCTGTGCTTTTAGACGAAATAGACTCATTGGCCTCATCACGTTCAGAGAACGAGGCGGAACCGACAAAACGCATCAAAACGGAGTTGCTAATTCAAATGCAGGGTGTTAACAATAACAACGATGACGTCCTTGTTCTGGCCGCCACCAACATACCCTGGGCTCTCGACCCAGCCATTCGCAGACGCTTCCAGAAGCGAATATACATACCTCTGCCCGATGCGGCTGCACGAACAGCTCTGTTTGAGATTCACGTCGGCACTGTCAAGCATACGCTCACTAAAGATGTAAGCAGGGTTCGATTTTTATTATATCGCTTAGACATTTTCAGTATGATATTATAATTATCTGTTTTAAATATACCTATTATTCGTTATAATACTGTACTAACGAACAAGGCAAACGAAAAAGATTTAATAATACTATTCAGTTGCTTCTGCTTTGATAAATGTGTTCATGCGAGCCTGTAATTTCCAGTGGACGCGTACCCTTCCTATTCTCACTTGTACTAGTAGATTTTACCTTTGAGCTATGGAAAGCTCTCAACTATTATATTTTCAGAAGTTCGTTTGTTATAAGATGGTTGGCAAGTATATTCACCGTACCCTATTGAACCTCACTATTAATTGAAGATTCGCTTCGTAATTCAATATTAAAACTGTACTTATGCTAACAACACCATTGTTAGATTTCACGCTAGCACCCGAGAAACACTGCTTTACCGGAACGCCTCATTTATGACATATAATGATACTTTTTAGGACTTTAAGGCACTTGGAAGGATGTCTAAAGACTACTCAGGTGACGACATATCGGTAGTAGTGGCAGACGCCTTATTACAGCCCATTAAGAAAGTGCAAGCGGCAACACATTTTAAAAAGGTTAGCGGACCATCTCGAATGGAATGCACCGTGATCGCAAACGACCTGTTCACCCCATGCAGCTCCTGCAGCAGGGGAGCTATAAAAATGACCTTTATGGATGTACCGAAGAATAAGTTGCTGCCTCCAGTAGTAAGTGCGATATAGAAAACATGTGCGCTTGTTTTTGATTCTCTCGTTTAGATCACCGCCAAATAGTTAACATTGTGGAAAATAAATAGCCAGCCAATGTATCACTGAAAGTAACCTAAAGTGTTTTCAAGATATTAATGAATATAACTAAATAGTGCACTGGCATCGCGAATCATTGAATTTTCAAAGAATAGTAGGCGAGACGTTGCATTCGGCCATGCTATAGTTCTGTTTGAGCATGCGCATTTCGTTATTTTACCTTATGATACCTGTATTGTTGGTGGAGACCTATGGACACGCGTTTCCGCTTAAAGTACGACAAAACTTGTTGTTTTACACGCTACATATTATTTAGCTTTATTTAATTAACGCCAAATCTGTTCTGCAAGTATATTTCATATCTAATAAATGCTAACAACAATATATATATGTTAAAACTAATGTTGCGAAGGAAAAACACAACGATCCGATCCATATCGAACGTAGCACTAAAAAATGTAAAATAAAAAATACTTTTTTGTTGCAGCTCACAATGGCAGACATGCAGTTATGTTTCAATAAATCCAAGCCATCGGTGGATGCATCAGATATTAAGAAGTATAGACAATTCATGGATAAGTTTGGTCAGGCGGGTTAGCACGCGCCTGTGACAAATGGAGTGCACTGGAATCCATGTTCATATCGTTGGTAAAATGAATAAATAATTATAATATTATTATGCTCATTTTTCCGTGCTACATTTTCAGGGCTATCTATAGAAGCACTAAATTTTTTATTTTATTATTATGTATTTAGCTAATAAATTGGGTGGGGTTTAAAGACTTTACGTAATCGTTTCGTTTAATAATTTTCTTTAAATTGTTATTTATTCGATCTAACGTTATATACACCATACGAGGTAGCTATACAGGAACTACTAAGCATATGCACCCAACTTTCTACAAAAAATTGCCTAGTCTCCTACATTTTAGTACAATTTTTATCTTCGTCTCTACAAATATGTACAACGCGGCAATCCCTGAACTGTTTGTAATGATTATCATTAATGGCTATTACTAAAACTAAAGCAACTGGACAATGTCAACGTATAATTAACGGGGTGTAGAAGTCAGATTTGCAAGTACAAATAACGTACGCTACTCTATCATATAAATAATCTTGATACTGGATAAAGTTGGGTCTATGGGTGTATGGATCTAATTGGACTTCCGTTTTTAATTTGCATTTTGCAAATTCAAAACAAATAGATTATTTTTACTGCGGCCAGTCACCAGTCTGGAAGAAAATTTCTTTTTTGACGAAACCTAGTCGTTTGCCGAATACAGTCTTCGGTTGAATTTTATCACAAACCTGATGAAAGAAATATTTTTACCAAATTTATTACCAACCACAATCATTATATATTAAGCAATCCCACCTTATTTGACAACTACGTATAATCAGTACTTTTATCCCCCCAGGGAGAACAGAGATCTGTAGCCGTTGTGGCAGAGCGCTAAGTTTCTCTCCGAAACCAGGCGGCGACTTTGGCGTAGCATCGGCAACATCGAACAATTTGAAACACTCTCGATTCATCGCACAGTTGCTCCAAAACCGAGTATGCCCTGAAATATGTCATCTGACGATGGCTGTGATTAATATTACTAGCCTTCGTCAACAATTCAAATTGAAAATTTTGCTTTAGAAAAAAGGTCGTACACTGAGCACTCGCACAGTTGAAAAACACGATGCGAATCTGCCGCTCAACTTCGGTCAACTTCGAAATAAATATTTATATGGTGATCGTGCGCAGTGAAGAGCTTAACTAGGCGTAAACCACTAAATAGGGCAAGTGGTGCGTAATAGTGGCGGACACATAAGCCGTCGTACCATGCACGCTGCCAGAGGCCCACGTTGCGCCTTCGGACCTGAAGATAGGCACATATAAAAAGAAAAAAAAACGTATCACAAGCTGCCGAAGAAACTGGAAAGCCGACCGTATTCGCCGGCGACTTGACCGTTAGAGCCGACCAACGAAAGGTTGGTCGCATCTCTGCAAGTCTAGAGAGGTTTCGGCTAGTGGGCGACGATTGACTCAAAATGACTAACCTTTATTCGATCAGTACAAGCGCCTGTAATTAGTTCATTTGCCACCGATATTAATAGGAGGACATGCGGCATGGTGGGCCGAAAGGGAATCTTATGAAAGATCGTTTTTTGAAACGACATCTATGGGTCAGAGTGGAAGTAACTCTCAACATCAAGGAAAAACTTGTTGGAAAAACAAGTTGGGGAGGAGAAATGAGACGCCATTACACTCGACAGCGCTATCTTTCGTTACATGGTAAATCTAAATGTCAATACGCATTATAGGTGTCTAAGCACGAAGTTTAATAAAGTGTGTGCCCCCCTAAAAGGTCCAGACACCAGGCCATTCTGAAATACAGGATGCTCGTTGGCGAAAAGAAGATTTTATATTCTGGGCCATAGCCTTTTGGCCGGTCCCAAACCATTCGTCGCAAAGATCACTCGGTACTCAACGATGCGAATCAGAATTTCGAAATGAAGCGTGAAATGGAACTTCTACAAGATACTGCCCAATCCTCACGCATGTGGCTTCGCAACTTCGTTGTACGACACCCCGTCAACCCGAAGAGACTTCAAACGCATTTCTATGATATTTTAAGCTCAAGCAACACGATTTCAGTCGAAGTATCACACTACCACTCATGTTGACTAATCGAAGATCTCGAAAATATCGCAGCCCTGCAGGGCGACCTTAGTCTCAGACAACTTGCCAACAAGAAAACGTGCGTATCTCACGGGATGTTTAATGAGCATATAAAAAAGCCATAGCGTTCTCACCTTATTGGGTAAACCTATTTAGTGCATGGTTGGCGGCACGGAAAACCCCAGAAATCTGGAGAGAGTGCATGATAGCTGTAATTAGCAAAGCCAAGGATGACTCGAAAAATCACAAACCTTAGAGAGGATTTACAAAAAGAGCTGCATCTGTAGCCGCGTGTAGAGCACTCTAATACGACGCCTGAATTACGATTACACGTTACCAGCCGGCTGGACTTGACCAAGGGGACTACCTTGATCCCATGCATTTCTCGCTTCCGATGAATACCCTAGCCCTCCACATCAAGCATTGACACGCCTTCCTAAAACTGGTATTTTATGACAATTAATAGCAAGAAGAGATTTTATCTTAAGTAGGCGTTATTAAGTCTGAAGGGCTACGTCGTGGACATTGAGCTCTAAATGGATAACGGGCCGGCGGAAGCCACGAAATTCTGGAGGGGAAGGCTTCGCGAAAGTGACTCGTTTCGCGTGGACTGTGAAACTCTCGAAACAGTTAAGTCTTTTACATACCCCGCATTAACCACAACAACGACAACAGATTTTTTGCTATTGCACGTTAACAAAAGAGTCAGAAAATTATCGCGGTAGCCATGATTCAACAACCACACAAAGCACTAGTCGACAATGCTCTTAAATTATTGGCTCTAAGAATTGCTCCAATGACCACTTAGCCAGGAACTTAGATTATCAGGAAAAACGTTACCAGCCTAGATCTAACGAATTTTATCAAGATCAGGTCGGCATTTATGAGATCCGTGTTCGGTCTTCACGCGACGGAACCAATCTTTTGTGTCTGCTGCCCGGCTGCTTATTGATCGTAAAAGAAATCTGCCAAACGTTTTATTTTCCAGAAAGTGACCACAGCTGGGAAGTAAACGAAAAAAAAAGTTCTTTATAACCCTTGCTGTAACTGACAGCAGCCAAAAACAGACCAATAGAGTAGATAAGCGCATTGCCACATTACTGCTAGGTTTGTAGTACATGGCACTAGTTCTCTGGGTTATTAGGATATCATCAGCTAGAGGACAGTTGCGTTTGTAAACACTGTAAGGCTAGCATTAGTAAATATTTCATAGGTTAATGTAACAAAATCATATCAAAGGGTTAGTAAGTCACACATAGCATCGCCTGACACCTAATTTACCAATTTCATCAACTTTATCAAAAACTTATCAATGTGCATTGAAGTTTATTATGAACTTGTCACGATATGTACATATTTAAAAGATGCCAACATTATACTCTGTATAACTCTATGAATGTTATACAAATAGTGTAAATACATATATGATATAGGTTCATTGAAAGATTTGGCGCTTCCATACAAACATTTGAATTAACGTTTGAGAAACGCTGTAATAGAACCGTTAGTCAGTTGCTTAGCCCCTCGAGCTGGACTTTTTGTCCTGTCTGCGGTTCCTTTTCGCTTAGTTGGGCCTTTGGAACCGGATTTCTTGTTGTTTGTTTTGCGGACTCCTGCGCAATTAACTTTACAGCTAAAATTCATGTCACGTTCGTGTTTCTGTTCACGCTGCAAGCATTCATCGACGTGCCGATTTACGTGCCGCTCGGATACGCCACGCATGATGACAGCACAAATCGGACAATAGGTTTCTTCGATGAGGGTTTCAGTATTGGTTGATTTAGACCTTTGGCTAGGAACTGTTTCAGGTCGATTTTCGACAACTTCGCCAGATTTAACATACGTTTGGCACTGAGAATAATTAGCAATAGGCACTGCTTGTTAAAATACAACTATGCATGTTTCTCAAGTATTAGTTAGGAAGGAAATGCATTTACTTGATACAACAAAATAGCTTGAATAGGCTGTGGATTTTTCTTGGTTTATGACAAGCTCCAAAATATAATCTTGGAGAAAAAGATTAACTATTTATCTTATATCTGCAAAAAGAACAAATACCGAATTTTTTTACCGGTGTTTCTTACCTCATCTGTACTAGGAACGTCAGTGCATCTACTCCGATCATTGATATTCGATTGACTTGTCAAAGGTATCACGTCGGTGGATTTCGAACTGTTCTTCAAATGTATTTTGTTGTCCGACCCCGAAGGCTGCTAAAAGTATTAACAAAGTGAGTGATACGTCGTATCTAGGTATACGAATAACTGAATTGAGTCTATGTACAGTGTTTGTTAATGAAATTCAGCTATTGAGATTTAAGTGTTGCGAAAACTTCAATTTGTTATAAAAATTTATCAATTTTCGTATAATTAGATTATAATAGATTATCAATAACTTTATCAAAATGATAAAAAGCACACAACCGAACAAGAAACTGTTGACCACAGTCACCTATATCTATATCGTATATATCACGCGTCGGGTGTCATCTGTCACTTATGTTAAAGACACAATAACAGTGTTAAGATTACAATTTTTAGAAGAATATCTTTATTATAACCTAAGGTAGAGCACGTTGAAGGTGAAATTTCGTTACGATAAGAGCACAAATAGCGCCAAGGCCCATAAAAATGTTTATAAACAGTTAACGCGTTATTGAAAGATACGGTTAAGAGTTTTGTTACATACAAAGTATGCTATTCGTAATGGCTAACAAGATAAGTTAATTAAATTATTGCCAAAACTGAGCAAGACCTATATTTGAGGAGTCATTGTAATTCTAAAAAATCAGACATTCAACACCAAATAGTTTTACACCATTTGAAGAAAACTGACTAGAAAAAAAGAAGCTCGATGCTTAAGTAAGTCTACATAAAGGAGTTTACTCGGTTGTATTTCCATCTTCAAAATTCTATAAAACCCAAAAAAATTGGACGAAATCAAGCTGTGCCTAGAAAAATTGATCACGGATTGGAAAAATTGGTCATACACACACACACCACAATATATCATGCAAATTAAAAAAACGTACTCTATAATCGGTCGCAAAGCCGAGACTGACACTAAAGGAGGTAGCTATGTCTTTGGTGGGATCGGAAAGTAATTGCGTATAATAAGGCAAGACGATTGATTCGAGACCCTACTGCCAACAACTAGCAACAACTAACCGAAAGCAATGAATAGGAAAAGCGTCGTCTTACACCATGGCAATGCCAGACCATATACACCTTTAGCTACCCGGAAAAATTGAGAAAACTTAGATGGCCAATTCTACTATATTTAATATTTCTTTAGTATTACTATACGTATAGCCCGAATCTTGTATTATCTGTCTAAGTTTCTAGAAAAGTCCCTTAATCGCGTTAATTTACAGTTTAAACGAAAGAACGCAAAAATCATTTGTCACGATTTATTACCGGGTAACCATCGGGACAAACGGCAAAAGGTCATAGCTTAAAATGGCGCGTAGTTGGTTATTTTAATATTAAAAAAAAAACATATTTGGTTCAATACTGGTTTAAAAGGATCAATACTTTTTCGACATTTCAGTGCTCAAAAAGAAAAGTTTTAAAAAGTGAGATGATCTTAGTCAGTAACAATTTTTACTTAGAGTCACCAACCGAAAATGACTTTGTCAGTCAATTGAAGCAAAGTTGTGTTCAAAGATAACTTTAACATTATTGATATTTCCAGTCTTGATATCTACTTCAGAACTTAGACAAACAGGTATTATGTATACAACACATTTAGTTTCATTAATTATTCATTTGCTTTCTATTTAGGACACCTGAAAAGACGTTAAGGGTTCCCGATTGTCATCACATGGGCCACAAGTATTATGAAAACTAAAGATCTTTTTCTATTCAAATAATTAAATTCATTAAAGTTTAACTTAGCCACAGAATACTTAACACAACTTATGGCAACGTGTATTCAGTAAATATGGCGCAATGAACCATTCAGCAAGGGCTAGCGCTTGTCCATACAGGCAATTATTTCTCGATATGTTTGTGGTACAATTTCATGGTAAATTCTTACGGTATTATGTCCATGCTTTTCATTCGACTCCGAAATAACGCTGATAGAAGAACGGCTATTTTCCTCGTCTATAGAACGATCACTCGTACGGGCTCCAGCATACGCATTACTGGAATTGTTGGTTTTAGAAATCAACCCGTCTTTTGCCAGAATTTGACTCAATGTTGTCTGACGTCCAGTCGAATACTGCATGTAATAGCCACATATACACACATGAAGTACACACGTAGTTAAAATACTGATTGTTAACTTAAACCTATAAGCAACCAAATAATAGACAGCTGATATATTTCGATAGCTATTGCTAGTTATTAAAGCTGCTCGAGATGCAGCTTTGCCACCTTTCGATAAAGACTGGACCCAGCAAATTATTTTGAACATGTTTTGAAGTCTACGGCACAGATGAATTCGTAATGTGTGAGTGGAACCTACAAAATCACGGCGCTCATCTTCAAAATTTGACATTTTTACGCCAAGCAGACGCAGCGCCTGGCCTTTCCGCCGATCGAGTGCGTATCGGAGAATTCGCAGAGAGTGGTTCGTTATCGCTGATTCGCTATTTGTTGCAATCTAAATTAACATAAACAGATAAGGCTGATTTTAACATAACAGTGAAAGGTAAACGTTTCATAATTCGCTGTGTCATGTTGATTCCTACGCTCACGAACCAGATGCAGTTAATCTCCCTATACCTAGATTCTGCCTAAATTAAGACCTTATTTTTTTCAATGCAGCGGCTAAGGTTCATTTTTATGTAAGGCATATCACATTTTGTCTCACCTCAAGTGCGACAGAGTGGCTGAACAAATCAAATGACGCCGTCTTTAGCTGAAATACAAAGACAAGGCATCATCAAATCGTAACCATACAGATGATGTAGTGAATATTTTTTTGAAAATTAATATGTCACTTAGTACAAAAGTACTTGGCTTATCCACGCTGATAGTACAACTACAATCGATATGATTTTTGTCAACTAAGAACAACCAGTTGAAAGAAGGAATTGTGTTTACTTGCACACAGAATTTACTCCACCAACCTTGACTGTCACAAGTCGTCCACGAAGATTTGCTGTAATCAATTCTTCCGAAAGTCGTACACATAATTGCCTGACCACATCAGCAAGATATTCCGGGTCTGCAGTGTCATGAAACGTTGCTTCAGCACTTTTCGATTTTCGACTGCGACCATGGCCAGAAGCTCTCTCATCTACAAAATATATTACCAAAATCGAATACTGGGTAATCCACTGCAAATGACATACTGCTGAGCAAGTAATGCCACTTGATTATCATTTCGATCAAATATAGGTCCAAAAAGTCGGCGTGCATTTTCAATTCTATATTAGTAGTTCAAATTAGATCAAAAGCAGAACGTTCCAACAGCCAGCGGTGAAATAAACACAACCGGAACATTAAGCGTTTCCCTTTTACGGAATCAGCATGCACGACGGATTACACTATAATACATTTCCTAGAGAAGAAAATGGCCATACGTTCGCCCAACTGCCGTCGGTGATGTAGTACAAAAAAACCCATGACACTTTTCTTCAGATTTGACTTATACCTTGTCTATAACTGGAACCAATTCCCTTGGCAGCCCTGAGATACGCTTCAGCTGAACGTTCCCCAAGCGCAAGTAAAAGTCGCTCGCCATTTTCCAGCAGGTCTCCACATGATTCAATGCCAAGGGCTGACAAGATCTGGAACATAGAAAAGGTACATTATTAGTGCAACGTACCTATGTTTAGCATTTTTAGCAAGACTGGATGTGTGGTACATTGCGAAGTAGAGCTGTGCCCTCGTTGTTCCAATAGACATTGGTCGTGAAGTGCCTCATCTAATAACTCGAATGACTACTATTTAAGTGCAATATAGATGGATTGAACATAAAGGTTCACATATATTATATAAAGCAATCTGCAACTGCAGATACAACGAAGAGTCACCTTTTCTTGCACTTGGCCGATCCCCGGTATTTTGCGGACTTTCAAAGGAGTTAAAAATTTGTTAATATTTTCCAGTGTATCCAAGCGGAACTGAAAAACCCGAAAACGTTTACGGGGTTAAGTATTAGAAATGTCTGAATTTATAAAAATAACACAAGGCCCTATAATATACATAAATAAAGCATGCGCAATTTTATCTCGTTTTTGATATAAAGCAAAAATTGGCTCAAGTAAATCCAATTCGTGTCAGCAATTTGACTTAGATCGGTCAGAAGTATCGGTTATTTAGTGCAATAATTTACACTAATGAAAATTTTTTGTACAGAAAATATAGCGAACGTATAAATACATACCTGTCCATCAGGTTTGTTGACATCAGCACAGATTTTGGCGAGTAATCCATTCGGTGCAATTCCTGCACTACAGGTCAGTCCCGTCTTTTCGCGCACCGCAGCCCGCAGCCTATTGACAGCCTGTAACCAATATAAAATATACTCTTAGAGTTCGAATCTGGTCGTAGATAGCTTTTATACATTATTACAAACAAACGTAAAACAACGCTGACTGTTGCTTGTGTTCACGTTTAGGAGTGCCTAATAGCCATAGCATAGATAAATAACAAAAAAAATCAACGCTACACCTGTAGAATCTAGTTTGGCTAAGTAAATTGGGATATATAAATCGATGTAATTAGGTACCTCATCTGGTGAAATTCCGGTTTCTGAAACCGATTGACAGTAGTCGGTGATATCTAGGGCAGCTTCATCCAGACCGAACACAGTTAGGCTGGGATCAAATTTGGATAAAATGTTCATGACTTCGAAACTTGCCTGCTCGTATTTGTCCCTTAAACAGCACAATAGAAGCAAATAGTTAACGATACACTTCTACCTATAAAGCTGTCTGCAAGGTCATTTAATTGTAATGACTAAAAAATGTTGTTAGGTAGTGCTTTCGGCTAAAGACTCACGGATTAATCGGCACAATAACGAGCTGGGGACAAAGTTTCCTCGCTATAAATCCTGGCAGGCCAGCACGAACGCCAAACTTTCGTGCAACGTAGTTCGATGTTGACAGCATTGAAGTGCTCCCTACCGCCATTGGAAGCCCGCGGAGCCGGGGGTCGTCACGTTCCTAGCACCGTTGCATTAATATATATGAGAACAGATACACGTGATGAAGTACAGACGTCCATATAACGGTAAAGAACTTCGAATGGTTGCATTTTCGGTTTATTTAGTACGCTATGTAATTGCACCGATATGACTTAGAGTAACAGAAATAATAGATGTGTGTAATAAATTATCTTCGCTTGATAAAGAAAGGACAAAATGGTTTTTTGTGTCTTTTGTTTGTGCCGTACCCAAATCTCTCCATTTTTACTTGAATTTAGCAAGTATCCTAGTCTGAGTTTGCTTACTTCGACGCTGGCATAGAAAGCATCCATATCGACATGCACCACATGGCGAAGGCTCTCCTTGTCTCCACTTTTTTGGAAAGCAGCATCTAAACGCTGAAGAGTTGACACAGTCCATTGCTTGGCGTCTGCTAATTCCTACCGACATCAAGTAAAGACAAGATGTTGTAAACGAAAGATTCCTTTTACGCAAGATGTGTAGCATATATGTCTTGAGACAGAGCGCAAAATATCTTTGGGTTTTCAAACTAAGCTCGGCTGTCTGAATCACAGCTACAAACTGCAGAATGTTTAGATAAACACATCCTTAAAAATATTTATACTCAAAAAAATAACTGAATTTTCCGTTCACCGTCTACCTTTGGAGATGCTGCTGCGAGCTTCTGCAACGTCTTCCGAATGCGCTCTGTGTGCCGTTCATCTCGTCGTTTCTGATGCTCCCAAAACGGAGTTCCTCGCGATGCCTCTTCGATGATACGATTCACATTAGCCTATCATATAATCCACCATCTTTGGCTGTTAATATTTCTATTAGCGTAACAAAAACGGCTGAGTTGGGTTATACGGAGACGATTAAAAACCAGGGACTTTTATGGGTCAGTTACTCGTTTTTTTTCAAGTGACCATCGTGCCAAAGAACGCCAACGACATCTCCTCTCTGTGCATCTGACAAAGAAAAAAAGAAGGAAAAAAACGACCCGTGCATTTGTCCCGCTATACCCATTTAGAAAATTTCACGCATAATAAACAGTTGTTGTAGTTGCTTTCTTTTTATTTTTTGTCGCGATATATTTTACGAATTACAAGATTGTCTGCTTTCTTCAAGTTTACTATGAACGACGCTGATGTAGGCAAGTATACTGCTGATTGAAACAAAAATGAAAAGATTAATTATAATAACGAATTACGATTTTCACTATCACCACAGAGTTCGTAATTGTTTATGATAACTAGATAATGTCGCTGTTCTGTTTCTAAGATTGTAAAATTGATAACCAGTTCCCAGATAGGCAAAATACATTAGAAACAGTCAAAATGGATAAGAGAAAGTGCAGAGCTTCAGATTTCCGTCACAAATCTTTAAAAATGTTTATATGTTCTTCTTTACTATTCGTTGACCAACTTAACATAGAGAAGCCTCATTCGCAAGCGATCATAATTATTTGATTATCATTGCCTTATCGACTTCCCCTAGGCCAGCTTTGTTAGAATTAAACATCTTCCATGGAGCTTAACACTGTGCTTTACACCAACTGTATACTGGAAAGTATAAGACACATCATTTGCACTTGAGTTTTAAAAGGATTCTTGTTTCAGACATTCATTAACTTGTTTGCAATCCTTCAAATTTTCCGTTCCTGTCACGTATCACCTCATAGAAACGGAGATGAGATCAGATCATCAATTTACAAAAATTCGAAATTGTGCACTAGTTTACTCTGATTATCTTTTTGGGTAAACAAAACATTGAACACCTCAGCAGGTCAGGCCGAGTGGGCGCGATTTCGAACACAGTCCTTTCAATTACGAAAAACAATTTCTAACTCATCGTTGTGTCATTTAGTTGTAAGACACCGTGCTACATCTAGCCTCGAATCTAAGCGCGCACTGAAGTACTAAAAATGTAATGTCAGAGGTGGGATCTAAAATAGTAGTGGCGTAATATCTAGCAACACGACAAAAGAAAATATCTAATATTTTACGAAATTCTTGTACGGCTAATGGATAATAATTATATTATATTACAGATGACTAATAGCTCAAGTGGCCTATAGGTTAAGTTTGCGCCCATGGGCTGAAGTTGAGACTTAACAAAAAAAGGAGGTAAAAGATATATGGATTCACAACAGCGAAAGTTAATGGCTTCACGGAATCAAACATACATTGCATTCGTAGCCAATTAATGGCTCCGTAATTTGCCACGTTCATTATCGGTGGCAGTCTAAATCTCACCTTTTCTCTTTCTTTACCTAAACGATTTGGACACACACATTTAGCAAACACGTTGACGGAGGTCATGTGTAGGGTTGAATTTCCATAGGTGTAGTTGTTTACACGGAGATGGCTTTCGACTAATTCTTCAATTTAAAACGTTTTTAAGCTTTAATGTCTGTTAGCTTGGATCTCTAGTCAACATCTAGTTAACATTAATTAGGGAAAGTAGCGAGTGCTGATCGCAGCTGTCATTCATAAAGTTACTCTCTGTTCCAAATCACCCAAGACCATCACGACGGATTTGCGCTTATCGTGGATTCGATAAATTAGGTTGATGTACGTCATTGTTCGTATCTGCCAGTTCTTGCTCCGTCGCTCCTAAATCGAGAGTATATACGCTTTCCGTGTTCATCGAGCGACCAAGCTTTCCTTGAGGGCAGCGTTGTCTTAGTGACTAAGGCGTATCTCTTTAAGTCCTTTGCTATGGTAATAGTGAGCATGTAAGCATTGCTGATTCAAAGGTATGCGTTGGTAACTGGTAACTACCACATATTGTTGCTTCATAGATCTGCTGACGAAAAATCAACATAATTCCAACACAACTCGCAAATAGAACAATCGATAGGAAGGAACATAATAACTTTACATCGAAATCGCAATGTGAGTCTGCTTCTTGTAGGTTCCGTTGCGGACTAAAATGGGCCCAGTTATGCTGTGAACGTCCTCCTGAATAAGCACGTACCTTAGCGTTAATGTCCGGGGTGACTCAACATGCCTGGGACAGAAACCGAAAACTAACGCAAATTTATAATAATTCGATATTGATCTCAGCAGCAGAATAGCTGCCGCTGAAATCTATTTTAGAAGCCGTCATCCTGTAAAGTTAATGAAAAAGGCTCACAAATTGCTTTATACGCTTCTTAAGAAGTGAAGATAAAGTGCGAAATTTTTCTTCTTGTCTTGTTTTTTTTTTTTGTTTTGCAGGATTCCGCCTCCTTCAAAACTGGGAATATGAGAAGGGCATGGGCGGCGCCATGCACAACTCTAATTTCGCAGTGAACATAGCTATAAGAGAAAGTCTTATCGATTTTAGCTAGCTGAGCTGATACAAGCTAAATCACGATTTTCCGTTTACCTAATAAGTTGCTGCATAGATGTACCCATTACTTCGGGAACTTCGGAGAGCAAGGAAATAGGTCCCCTTTTCTAGATAGCTTCAACTTCTCGCGAGTCTGCCAATAACGTGTCAGTAGGTAGCATAATATCATTAGGTATGCAGGTTCGTTACACGTATATCATACATTTTTTTTTATGTATATTTTATTGGCGATTGTTTTGTGACCAGTATTTGTTTATATTCCATTGTGAAATAGGGAAACCTTCAGCGTATTTTTCACTTCACAATAATTATACGTTGTCAACATATAATTGTTTTTAATCTCGAAAACAGTGTCTGCGATGTCAACTAGTTCTGCTGTGTACATCTGTCCGGACGAGAAAGCTTGGGCGGTAAAAAAAACTTATGTTCGGGTAAACCAATTCTCAGATTTAAAAGCTAAAAACCAATCTAATGGCTTTAATAGCACTTATGTGCCAGGCTATTGTCTACCAAAGTATAGTTGAAATACTATTATGAGTTTGGAAAGTTAATATTTGTAAACTGCGGCCACAGGGTGGCCCAAATGTCTTTCGGCAAATTGAAAACAGGTTTCTTTACAGTTGAAGAGTATTCATTGTACATATGTTAGGGTAGCGGACTGTTTAAGACAGATTTAACGGTGCTACACGCTTATAACAGGAGCATGCATAATAGCATCCCAAATAATTCCCATAACACTATCCTAGCAGAATATTTTAGGGCGTAATATCAGCGTATGTAGTGTATATGTTGAAAGCTATGAAAAAAGAACGATGATATATTTTTTAACTAAGAAAAAAAGGTTTTCAAATCTCGACCTGAAGCCGGGGTCGCCTTTCGAAACTTCAGAAAACTCTCGTATTCCAGACGTCTACAACAGCGGAATAAATAACTCGACATCTACGTTATAATGGTACATATTTCCGTCGAGAATAAAATTATCATGGTGACAAAACACAAAATTGGAAAGTTAAAATTTACTATCTCGTATTCCATACTAAGTGAAATCATATTGGGTGGGATCGATAGTGATACATGAGTAGGGTACATTTTGCGGTGATTCAAATAGGTGACTTAGTAGGCTATTTCTTTGAATTTCACTTAATTATCCGTTATCATCTATTTCTGACCTTTTTTTTTATTTCATAATTTATTTATTACCATGACGGAGCGACATCTTCTACAAAACTCGTAAAAAAAGGGTAGATCGTAGGAAACGTCGTGAGAAACCAAAATAGCTAGATACGCAGTATTCAGCGAGCATTGTACTGCGAAGGATTGCTTGGTCTGTAGGTTGCCGACAATTTTAACAATATTATCTATCTACTGGTAAGATTTACTCAGCGACGTACCGTTCTGTGTGGTATTCCTTTTTTTGTTTTGTTTGTTTTTGTGTGTTCCACTTGCATGTAGTATGTATCAATGCACATGCAGTAGTAATAGAGACAAGTGGTATAGTAAGCAATATATTGAATTTTAAAATTAGCGGAGTGGCTGATAAATCAAAAGAATGACTTAACGAAAATGAATTTTTGTGTAATTTCCTTTCTTCTATTTTTTATCCCATTAAAAATGTTAACTTTGATATTAGAACAACTTGGAAAAGAACAAGTTACAAACGCGTTCGCTACCGCTTGGCATGCGACAAATTCGAATAAAACATAAAACTGATTGAATCAATTTTATTATTAGACGTTCATCTGATTGACAACTTTATACAGTGGTTTCATATAGTACAGGAACTTTCGTGTTGCATTTTGGCTGTACAGACAAATACTCCAGCGAAATGACACTTTTTGCATATGGTAAAGGTACCACTTTTGTACGGTACCGTTTTACTTAATATAATTATCATTCACTGTCATTAGAACTTCAATTAGGGGCTAAAACCGGCCAGAGGCTGTTCCTTTTGCAGATGCAGACGAATAGCTTTTTGGCGGTAACACGAGTAAACGACTTGACGTTGTCATGGCGACACTCGTTTGATTTTCCTTAACTAACACTCAGTACATAGTAACCTAGCGAATTAAAATTTGGGCTGGAGAGGTACGTGAACACGAATGATACATCTGTACGAAAGGTGGTTTTCTCAAGCGTTGTACTTAGTCATTCGAGATGGTTGTTAACTAAGGCACTGGCTGCGTTTAAGCTTCACTTTAAACAACCCCGATTCGTTCTTCCATCAATCGTATTTCAAGCACACAGAAGGGAGTGGCAAGTGCTAGCGTATTTTTGTTTCGATATCATTGTGGTCGAGCTCTTCTCTTCGCAGAGAAGCTTAGTCCCAGCCGGAAGGCATTAGCCCCCCTGTTTTTCTGCAAACCCGACTTCAAAGCCTCGTCTACGTCGCCCCAATCTGATCAGCCAACACTCTGCTGGCTTTCCTTTTTCTATAAGACTTCTTGCGCCCAGACCCCATCCTTCTTCCAATTTTCTGTAAAGCCATAGATATACTTTACGAAACCCATCACTCCTTTTCTGTATACCTTTATCGAGTTATCATTTATGAAGACAGCCTGACATCAGCTCTAGCATTGTAGTGCGCCTGGGTTCGGAGGGTAGTATTGTTCTTGATCCGCAAAATGCCTGATTGCTGCCTCTAATACAACAATGTGAATTCAGGTCACCTGTCTTGTCATGTTCTAAGGGTAGTTTTTCCACATATAAGTGCCAAAGCTTTCTTCCCCTTTTTGCCTTACGGTCCCGGAAAATAAAGTGTTAATGCGAACAGTGCGGTACGCTTGAGTGATTTTGAGAACCGCCATCCTTTGTGTGCCTCAAAATACCTTTTCAGTGGTGCTGATCGAAGGTTTCAAAGAAATCCGTTTTAGTACCCGAAAAAGCTCTATGGGTTACGTAACCACCATTAGAAATCCTTTTTTTAGACCAAGTTTAGAGATGACTGGCCAATCCTGGCGATTTCCGCAAAAGCCTAGCTGACTTCTACCACGGCCTGCCTCATGTAATAGTTTCCTCTAATGCTTTGGTCCAGTTATACTCGAAGATACGCTGCCGTATTTACTGTGATGGTCCTCCTTCTTCTAACTAGTATTGAGAAAGAAAGATAGAATTGGCCCTGTCCGTTCACTCAGTGATAGATTTCTAGGGGGTGTGTGGCTTATGCTGCGTTGTAACACTTCAGCAGTTCGCGCTCGTTTTGTGAGAGCGAAGTTGTCGACATAAGCGATTGACCCTATCTACCGAAAACGGTCTTTTAGCCTAAGAGTATCAACTACGGAATAGATACCTTAAAAGCCTCACCCGTCATAGCAAAGACTATGTTTACTACACTTTACTTATGTAAAAAATGTACGACAGTAGTTTAACTAAGCATTATGGTATTAATCTAAACATCCGAAAACCGTGCGCTAAGACAAGCTATTAGAAGCATTTTTACGATAAACAAGACGGGTAATAGAAACCCCTATTGTTTTATACGGACCGGCAATCGTATCTTCGCTGTAATACAGTGTCAATAGCTATACGTACAGACTTTGTTTCCTAAAGCCAAAGTGGTTCTCAGAACGGTCCGTAATGGTCAGTATAATCCTAAGCCGCCGATCTATTTCGGGTCCGATTCTTTTCGTTAGAATATTGAATAGGGATATTGCTCTGCGTATGCCAATCAAACAAACCACTTGTATCCACTTGACTTCACGGTCAATCCGTAAAATAGCGTTTCTACTCAAATCCGTTTTTTTCGTTAAGGCCCCATGAAAGCAAAGGGACAATAAGAAATGTATTTTGAGTCGGCGTAATTTATGGGTTGGCAATGTTTTTTCTCTCTTCAATTCGTTATATTACTTCGTTGGGCATTGTTAATGATTCTACAAACACATATATAGATTTATATATGCATTTGAAACATCATGGACTGTAAGCTTAGGATAATCCAAGGTGTTTAAATCTTGGCGGGGAGGGCGTTCTAGCGCGAAGATATTGGAAGCATATGTGCCATGGAAAATAAGGCATGAAAAGGTTTCCTAGATTAGATGGGCTAGTTCTTGTTGTGTCGATGTCAGGCGGCCGTTGTCGGATAAAACAGCGTCTAGTGGACAACGATGTGTGCGGCTGTTCCTAGCTTCCTTGCTACATCGCGAATAGAGGCATACTTCGACACAGATTTAGCCTTTCCTTCAGAGCGTGCAGGATTGATTTTTGGATCTTGAGCCAAGGCAGCCAGTAGCTGCGTAGCGATTAGGACGCACCAATACCGTTGCTTTTCACTGCAAGAGTAGAAATGTAATAGCGATGCCTTATGTCTAATGAGATGGTTCAAAATCAGGCAATTTAAAAACGGAATATTTTTTTTCAACTGAACTGCAGTTGAACATGGACCATAACGAAATTCATTATTAAAACTCGAACATAATCAACAGGCTATGGGGCAATACTTCTCTATCTAGCAGTGTAGCAGTGTAGTAAACTTCTATTGTCTATTAGGACAACAACCGCCAGCCTAGCTTCGATTACCCTCCTATATCGGAGTTGTTTCGCCGCAAAAGTAGAAATAATATCGCAATGTTGAAGCGGGTCCGCTACACAGAGCTAAGAAATCACCATGCTTCGCCAGACTCAACTTCAGTGCCGTTGTTCTACCACCATCTTCAATGTAGGTCTTCGTAGTCCCATAGAGTTCGGCCTAGTCAGGCTGCACGCACCATATACAAACACTAACCACGTTCGTCATAGAAAATATTTATTCCATCGAAAAAGAGTAACTCATTTTATTTATTCATTATTTATTGACACGTATTTATGTAGGCATGGCCAAACGTAAGGGCGATGTTCTATGGAACGTCACAAAAAAAACCAATTCTGCTATTCCAACTCTTACAATACGAATGCATTTAGAGAGATATCACTAAAATGTCAATCCGTATATTCCGCTTTTAACACATATATACTTTAATAACGTATTGCTTTTATTAGTAGATACCGGCTTTCTCTCTCTCAAAAAAAAAAGCTTAATGAAACTTTTTTGAACTCAATAAAATCGTTTCTTACATAGACAGTATTTAGAGAAATGCTTAGAGAACCATATCATCGTGTCATAAAATTTAAGACAGTCTAATAGACGTTGAAAAGAATTTCTCGATTGATTTCTGATGTTCAATCTGTACTACTAGACTGACCTAACTAGCTATTATAGGCTAGATAGTCTGTTTTAATCGTATAGTAAACACTCCCATATTCCACTCCCATATCGAAACACCCACCTAAAATTATAGCTAACTTCAGCGGTGCGAAGCCTTGTCTACCAAACGTTACATAGATGTTCTCCATAAATGTAGGTTTACAATCTGCTGCATTTCTAATTGAGCGTACTTGTTAGATTCTACGGTATAGTTTTCATAATACAGTAACCTTTGCTTTGCCACCTTTAGGAAACGGCATCTCTTGCGAAAGAAGAGAACAACAGAAGCAATAAAATGACGCGCATTTAATCTTACATATTAATTGTGCTTTACGGGTCTCAAGCTAGTATTTTTTTTAGAAATTATTTCTATATTATGGAATACATCTTGTAACGACACTTTCCTATACGGGGGTGAAGCTTATCAGAAGTAGGTACCTGCTGCCTTTGCAGCTGTCCTATCAACTGTTGAAGACGTCGATTGCCTGAAGCCATTCTGGCCGTACGACCTCACCGAAAAGACTCAGTGCGACAGACTGACGGATTGTCAGTAGGTGATAATTGGCGCGCAAGCTTCGTGGCCTGTCGTCACGGCCAACAGCCATCTGGTCGACGTCACACTTGGCTATAGACGTAAAGAGTTTATAGCGAACATTGAGAGGTTGCTAAGGTAATGTAGACGGTCCTTTACCGCCATTCGAGTGTTTATTTCTTTAACAATAAGAGAACAATCGTGTTGCTGACGACGTGGATCGTATGGTAGCATCGTTGCTCGAGCTGTAGACGGCGACGCGACATGACGCGATACTCGCTTGCAGGACATATTCGAATATTTGTACTTACACTGAAAAAAGTTGGCGTTATGTAACTAATCTCTGTAATGGTCTTCAGTGTAAAATGTAAGGTTATTTTCATAAGCATAAGTTCATTGTTTATGCAATAGCTTGGGTCTGACTTCCCGTCCATATGCTGCCGAGTACGAGCACATAAAAAGCAGAGTCATGTTAGCACGAAACTTAGACGTGGCGTTTCGCCAACGGAAATCTTATCGGTCTGTATAGCTGCTTATTAAAATTCGAGTGTATCGTTGGCTTATAGTTATGTCCGCGCTGACCGTGCCGGGGTTCGTATTGACAGAATATTCATTTATGGCAAGATTGACGAACTTTGCATTTATGTGTACGTTGCTTCGAAAGGGATTTGTAGCGAAAAAATATATATATTCCATGTAGGGTCGTTTAAAAACGAGACCGATTATTCATTCTATTGTCGAAATATCCACTATTAAACCCTTTCTTTTTTCTGTCAAATTTCGCATATCACGGTTAATAACTTCACGATTTCTTTGTTAAATTGTTATGTTTTCTGATAGATTATAGCAGCTTAATCCAACTGTATACGGTGACACCCAGCGACCGCTATTCACTTCGTCCAACAAAAAGGCCACCCATGAAAACCTGGCAGGGTCCTGATAATGTCAGCAATGTAGTCATGGGCCTTCTCTTCCCTTCCACCAAGCAGAAATCTACCTTCACGCATACTATTCAGCACACGTTTCAATTTACGCTGTTTGAAGCTGTCGTGTATACGTTTTAAGAAGCAAAGTTGATCTTTTTTTGGCCTTGTTACAATGGTCCGTTTACGAATTTGTTTTACGACCGTATTATGGTTATTATGACAGTAAGTATTTTATGTACGTTATACGTAATGATGTCAGTATGTTTGATGCTTACTGGCGTTTTCCGTTTCTGTGAAGAGCTGTAAACGTATTTCTATTCTCAGTAACGTCCCTATGGTGCATTCGTCCGTACAACTAGAATTACTATGCGGAACAAGTGGTGTTCCATTTTGCATCATGTTAGACTATTCAATATACTTTTCCTTTTCTACAGCATTCTTCTTGCCGAATGTCTACGGCGTTGTGCGAACCTAGACGCCCTCTGTGCCCCGAGGGCGTGAAAACCTAGTTAAATGTCGCAATGCTTCGTAGAAGCTGTTCTGAAGGGCTGTAGAAAGACAATCATCAATTACGTGCATTCGGCAAAGGTGCAAATTTCCATAGGGTGAAAAGTACCTAGATTGCAGGAAACAAACGTCGATTGCTTTTGATGCTCGGATCTAAAATATGCCTTTTGTGTAATTACATGGCTAGAAAAAGCGGTCATCTTAACCAGATCATAGAATGATTTATCAATATAATGGATGCGTCCATCCGATATCAGTCAGCGTATCGGTCAACAGTTGTACGTACCACTGTACCATGTGATTCTGCGGCAGAGTTGAACGACGGATCTTACAAATCTTGTGGGAAAACCGCTCACGTTGTTTATATATATGTGGCGGTTCGGAACTCCCATTACTGGGTGGTTTTGAAAGCTGATGATTTCTGTATGCACATACTTATGTTTATGCCTTAATTGCACGGGTTTTTGAAAATCTTATACGCAAGCGCTTGCGTAAAGTCGGAGAATCTTCTAGTAACGTCTCCAAAACAGAATTCAACCCCTACGATAGTGATCACCGTATTAACAATCTGCGCCTTCGTCATTGCTAGTCGCAAGGCCTGGTCGTAAGCAAATTAGAAACAAGACCAAACAGGGGTCAATAACCGATCACGATAATTACATTGCGCGAAGATTGAAGATAGTCGCTACTCGCGCCGTGGTCTTGTAGAGACGCCAGTGACGAAAATCCGGAGCTCTGAAGCAACGACGACATGGTGCTGGTAGAGTCTTCTGCTTGGCGAAGCATCGAAGCTTCTATTTGCTAACGCTGATCTGGTCTAATCTTGACAGTGGACGCAGGCGGCTGTTTCCGACGCGTTTGCTGAATAGATTGTCGATGTTGTAGCACAATCGCTTGCTTGGCCGCCCGAATTTCGCTTCTAATTGTTGATGTCCCGTTTTATTTAACGTACTGATGGACGGACGAGCCGAGCTTGTCTTTGATGCCGGCGGCTATTTTTTTCTGGTGAAAACACCCGTTGTCACCCCGAAATGCGCGACCGTCGACAGCGGATGAAAGGACTTTCGAAGCCATGTTTGCCGATTTGATGCACAAGAAATCTAGCTTTAGCTGGGTTGTACATGTGCGAAAAAATAAAGCGTTTTAAAAAAGTGCCGGCTTATTTTTGTGAACGATGATTTTTGTGCAGAAAGTCCAGACAGGCAGCCCTTTATCACATCCTGCTGTACGAGCATGTAAACTAATACATGTTATCATGCGTCCATTCTCATTATCCATAATGCAGATCTGTTGCATGAAATTGCTATCTCCCAACCGTTAGCAAGCGAGCACAATGAGTGTTTCGCTTGACAATATTTCTAATATTTTGCGAATTCTATCAAACACCACTCTGAACATAGTTCAATAGAATGGATATTTCGTGTTCGTTAACGAGACGATGCTAATTAATGCAATGGTTGGACGTGACCGTTTCGTACTTGACGCCCAACAACAGATTCTGTTTGACCGTATCTAGTTCCAGTAGGGTTACTATTGTATGCATGATCTTCCGCCCTCGATCGCGAAGCTCTGTAGATGGGCTTATATGATGCTGTGAAGATCGCAACATCTCACTAAGCATGACAACACACGCGGATTAAACAGCGATCCTCATTTAAAAATCATTATCACTTTTAAAGCATCTGTATATACTCTTTAGCATATCAGTTTCAGACCGATCAATTGATCGTTAGATCGGCAATTATTCTTTTCTTCGTTTTATATATTGAAGCGTATCGACAGCGGCATTGGATGAGTACGCACTGAATAGGCTAGTGAGTCATCCTCGCAATCGAAGACTGGGGGGTGCCATTTATGTCTATCGTGCGTCATGAAAGTAGCCATTCCTAGCGATAAATATATGACCAAAACACTCTTAGCAATCGGCTGGTTACGTAGGGAGACAACGGCTGTGGCGTGATGTTATAACCCATTAGGGCTTCGTTAACATAGCTTAAGCAATTTCATTTATCGCTTGAGGTTGTATAATACCTGAAAGTAGTAAATGGAGCTATTCGCTTTGGCGGCGATTGACAAATCGTCTCCGATATGTCCGCAGCATCCGAAAACCTTTGTCAAGCGACGACGTTGGGGCAAGCAACTCGGAACACTGAAACGTGCGAGCGTTTATATGTTTTCGATTAAAGTAAAGTAGAATTTGAAAAATGTCCCAGATGTCTAGATGGAAATGCAGATTTCTTTTAAATATATGGTGTTACTCTCGGTACGTGTCGGCCATTGGCCAAATGCTGCGTAGTTCGCTGGTGTCGTTCGTTGGGCCAATCCTACGATCAGTCACGGAACAGACTCCGGTGTCACAGACTCAGCTGTGTTGTGTGGACAAAATTTAAGAATATCATTACGCATAGTGTACTTTAAATAGCATTTTGACGTATGGTTTACACTCGCGATGCACGTCACAGACGCAGCAAGGTCTTCTCGCTTTCGGTGGCTCCGTAAAAATATTGGGAAAGCCCCTGTCCTTGCAGTGGTCATTTCTCTGTTGGGCTTCATGGCGACTACACCGGGAAGTTGATGCCGATAGCATATATAAGCGATTAAACTACAGATAGTCAAGAGTGTACTTGTATTAAACACATTATAGCTATATACACTTTACTTGCTTACGTCCAGATGAGATTGCATTCACTATTGCATAT